>NW_021680775.1:153153-153924 GCF_001412515.2 Diachasma alloeum
TCTTGATGAGAACAAAAGGAAAATAGTAGAAAATTTGAGCCAAGGACATTCTACAGAAAATATCTGAAGAGTATAAGTTACATAGGAAAATCGAATTGCACTGACTTTTTCTATTGAATATAGACTATATTGAACATTTTACAACATTCTACATTTTATTTTCTAGTATCGGCCAAAAACTAGTAGAAAATTCAAAACAAACTGTAATAGAAATTTCTAACGAATTCGCAAGATTTTTCTTGAAAATTCTTAGGTTTTCGAGAAAATTCCATGAAAATCTTCCGGATTTCGAGAAAATTATAGGAATGACTCAATAATTTCCAGTGTTTGAGAGAAAATTGAGTTAGTTGAGGATTGGAGCAACGAGGATTACAATCCATTTTATGCTAGCCCCTCTCGATATTATCAACTTTTTTGAAAATTGAGAATTGGATTTGTAATTCTTGGTGATCTCGTTATTTCCAATCAGCTGTTGGAATTGAAAATTAATCCCAGGACAATTTTAATATATTTTTTTTTCAAAGATAATGTGAAATGAAATTTCTAGTGAACGGAAATTTTAACTAGGAACAGGAGCCGAAAAAAAGCGGCAAATGTGAAAATCGACTCCTAGCCATTCATTGGAGCCTAGAAAGATCAATATCAAGGTTGAACGTGAGTCAACTTTGGGCCAACTCTGCATTGACTTTTGGTCAACTTTGGGTCAACTTTAGCTTGGCCTTGGGTTAACCTTGGCTTGACCTAGTGTTTCCCGATCTAGTATTGATACTT
>NW_021680775.1:153949-165832 GCF_001412515.2 Diachasma alloeum
ATATATATATTACTTCCACCCTCTGTAAATAAAAGGAAATCACGATAAACTTAAAATTTGCAAGATTAAGATAAATAAAAAGGCGAGAAATAAGAAGCTAATTCGTTGATAATATTATAATTTCACTTTTGTACAGTAAGTATTTCACTTCAACTCAAATCTGCATTTAAGAAATTAGAAATAAGAATTGCCATAGAAATTATTCGATTATGATGACTAGATAAAACTATCATTATTCAAATATTCATGTAAATATTAACATAGAACAAGACAAAAGTGTTTCCATATGGGAAACACCTTTTAAATAACGGGGGAGGTGTTGTGTATTATACTAGTTCATTGGAAAATCCCTAAGAATTCACTAGTGGCGCTTCAATTTCACGGTAGAAATTAGAAGTACGACAAATATCGAATTAAATAATAGGCAAATAAGATAAAAATTATCAACGCATTTAAATAATAGAAATAATGAATAACGAATATTTTAGTCGATTTAAATACGTAGGAAATACTTAAATGAGTTAGAAATAACAGACAAGATTTATTGACACCAAATGTGCTGTCCGAGAAATCCTCCTCGAAATACTTTCCCTTAATCCCTGTACTATCTTTAATCCCATTGTAAATTCTTCGACGCGTCCAGTACATTTCCTAATTCCCAAAAAAAAACGTCGTCTTCCTCTGTTCGATTTCGGGAATATTTACTAAACCCTATCATAAAACCCTACCATAAAACCCTATCGTAAAACCCTCGAGAATTTCAGTTTCCGAAACACTCTCTCTCCTCTTTTCTAACCCCTGAAAACTCTCTCCCCCACACAATTTCTTCTGCCCCATCCTAATCCCCCGAAAACGTCTTCTCCCTCTTTGGGACACATCGAGGGGCCAGATGGGGGCCCTGCGTCATCAGTCACGTGACTGGAGTAAGGGTAGGCTCGAAAGCCGAGAGATGTGGGGGGGTAGCATAGCCCAAGTGGCTCCCTACCCCTCCTTGGGGGTTGGAACTAGGACTCCGCTAATTTTAAGCAAGTAGCGTAAGAAGAAACTATTAGAATTAAGATCACTTGTCTCTCCAAGTTCAAAGAGAACACATCTCCAGAAATATTTGTATCCAGAGTTTGCAAACAGTCTCCAAGTTCATTTTAATCAATTAAAATTCAGTTATTACAATTTTACACAAGTGTTCGAGGGAATTATTCGACCTTTTAAACCTTCCCGCTTTCACCGAGCAGAGCGCTTTAGCGCTCCACGGGCAACTTACCCGCCCCTTTTGAAACAAAAATAACGACAGAAAAGTGACATACAACAATGTAGACGATATAATTACCGCGGTACCTGCTGACAAAGTCCAGGAAGTCGTGGACATGTTCAATAAGCAACATCCGAGATTGAAGTTCACTTTTGAGGTTGAAGTCAATGGTCAAATTCCGTTCCTTGACCTCTTACTAATTCACCGGGGTAATACAGTCGTCACAGATTGGTACCGCAGATCCACCTGGAGCGGTCGATACATGAACTTCTACTCACACCATCCATTGACGCAAAAGAGAGGTGTGGTATACATGCTCGTTGATAGGGCATGCAAACTCGCTGATCATCAATTCCTACAGAAGAAATTGGAGCTTATCATTTCAACTCTCATGAAGAATGATATTCCAGACAGTTCGTGAATCATTGGATAAAGGTGAAATTACAACATCTGAAGAATACTGATGCAGATTTGAACATAGGGACTACAGAAGAAATGGCAATCGACTTTAAGAAGACTTTGGTTTTGACATATGCCGAAGGTCTTACGCAGACCCTACCTTGGACCGCGAGGAAATACGGATACCATATTATTTCCTCCAACAATATGTTGATAAGTGGCATCGTAGAATAGATACTTTAGTTTACAAATGTACTGTTGATTATATACAGACAGGCATCCGGCAATGTCCTCGGAGCGTGCTAGGGTATAATGATATTGACTAAGCAGCAGGTAGTCGTCTAGGTTGAATGTACGCTGACCCTTAGCGATGACCGAACACTTGAGCCGTAGCATATGGATACATTTTGTACAGGTAGTAAACCGCTGACTTTAAAAGAGGAATATCCAATACCACTATTAATTTTCCCTCCTCAAAACCAACATTTGTCTTGGAAATTTTCATTAATTTCTCGGAGTGCAATTGTTCACTCGACAGAGGAAAAACTAATGATCGGTCCTGATTTGTTGTAATAAAATGATTGACAGCATTCTCAAGTATCTCGTATGTAAATAATTTTGGGTGAATAACACCCTCCTTCGCTAAATATACAGCGTCGATGATTGTCTGCAAAGTATATTGATAATTATCCAACTCCATTGTCAAACGATCAGACCAATCTCTCATTCGATTCATCAAAGTATGATACGGTTGTCCATAAAAAGTTCCGTTGTTGGCCAAGTTCTCAATTAACTTGATAGCATCATGAAGAGCTGTGAGACTTGCTGCTGTTCGATTTTTCATTTCATTGAGTTCATCATGCAGATGATGCAATCCTGTTTGAATTATATGTGGTCGAGAATTATCAACTGTTTTATTCATTATCCGACCATAATCGTGTTGAGTTTCATTCAAGGAATGGAAAAATGTCTCTGAAATTATCCCCAGAAATCCTGAGGGTACATATTTCTTATCACTCATTGATTCATTCATGAAAAAGAGGAATTGATTCATATATTTGTCCACATTCTCCTCTTTCATCAACAGATTTTCCACTTGGAGAACGGTCACACATTTTTCATCCTCAGCATAGTATTTACATGTTTGATTCATATTTTCCAGCATTTCTCGTGTCACAAACGGTTTTTGAGAAATGAATTTTCTCAAGGCAATATAAGTTGCAAGGCACCACTCTGCAGTGGTGAAACGCACTCTGCCTGCCACTTCATAATGCAACCCGCTTTGACTATGAATTCCGGTGTTCAGGAAATCCACAGCCTGACAGAGTGTCACCGCGAGGACTTGTAACACAATAACCTTCACGATCATGTTGTCTAGCTCAACAAACACACTAAACTGATGATTTTAAAGATGAGTGGAGGCTGATA
The DNA here is from genome assembly GCF_001412515.2 of Diachasma alloeum. Lineage (NCBI taxonomy): Eukaryota > Metazoa > Arthropoda > Insecta > Hymenoptera > Braconidae > Diachasma > Diachasma alloeum. Next base: position 157,026 of record NW_021680775.1, read on the forward strand.
TATTTCTCGCTACGCCCCACCCCCATTTTTTTTATTGTTCAAAATTTATCCAACTGTTATGACTTCTATCGAATCTCAGCCATTTAACATAATGTCTGTTTCCATTTTTTTTCAAGACTTTTTCTACGAGATATACATCTGGATGTTTTGTGTTCAGTAATTCTTCCTCATAGAAACTGCCAGTAATTAATTCATTTTTATAATCCTTTAGCTTATATGTGATCGGATTGGTGTTATTAATGACTCAAGTAGCGCATATTTCCGTAGTCCAATTGGGGGTATATCCTTTCTCAAAAACATGTTTTGCTTTGCTTATACGAACTTTCTCACCCACGCGAAATTTCGGTCTTCTACTGTTCACACGAAAGTCGACGTAAATAAGGCGTAATTTTTTTTGCATTTTCTGTTGTTACATCAGCAGGCCTCATACCAATAGTTCGATGTTTTCTATGGTTATATTCACGTATGAGCTCCGGTAACATATCAATCCACGTGTAATTTCCACGCAAACTGAACTGGAGCCACATTTTACTCTTCAACGTTCGATTGAATCGTTCACATATGGACGCTTTCAAATTACTGAATGTGGAATACAAATTGATATTATATTCTTTCATTAATGCTTGAAATTCAGAATTGTAGAATTCTTTCCCACCATCAAAATACAAATGTTTCGGCACACGCCCCCGTTGAAGAATGGAACTCATAGCTCTCGTCACATCCTGAGCATTTTTCCTTTTGATCGGCTCAGCCCACGCATACTTGGAAAAATTGTCAATTAATTGTCAATTCAGTAAAAATCTATTTCCATTATTAGTCTTTGCGTAAGCCGTCATATCCACCAAATCTGCCTGCCATGTTTCATCCAGATTACGAATGTTGACTCGTCGCCGAGGATAATTTCTTCGTGCTGGACGATGTAATTCTGTCACAACATCCAATTTATTCTCCGACATTTTTGGGATCGCTCGGTATTCTTTCCACTAGTGTCATTAATCTACCAATTCTTTTATTAATATCTGCACACTTGCGTTTTATATCAATTTTCAATTCGTTAATTTTTATATTTACAGTCTCTACTGGTTTTGCAACATTACTCAGCCTTTTATCCTGAAGATTATAATTACCATCTGCAGTTAGTTTATAACCAACACCAGGTGGGCCTTGATTATGGCAGCCACTATCAGACGTTAAGTGGCGACCAGACACGTCAACACTGATTTCACAAATAACAACAGATGGCAATGTGCATACTCTAATATATAATTCCCACCTCGCGAAGTTCTTCGATAATTGATATAATTTCGTTATCATGACTCCGATTTCCAGCTCTTTGTGATGCCACTAGTAATCGAAGACGCTCCACAAGTTCATGTGGATCATCCCAATAAATGTAGTCCACTCTGCTGAGTCGCTGAGCTCTCATGAAGGTAGGAAAAAGCCCCATGCCAGAGTACTTTGATCCAGCAAAATGTGCAATATATTTATCATATTTCTCACCATTCAGCTCTCGGATGCCTCTGCGAGATTTATAATTTTTTTGATGCCCATTAATTGCAAGCATGATATTCTTATATGCATCAATATCACTCTCACTAATTAGAGTGTTATCAGGATTTTTCATGAAAAGAAGCTCCAATAATCCCTCAGAATAAGCGTATTTCATGATTTTTACTTTAATAAATTCATCCTCAAAAAATATGGGAGAGTCTTCAATCATAAAATTATGTGTAAGTTTGCGAACACCATAAGCCTTGTCCAATTTTGTTGTGTTGATTTGTGCCAAATATTTCCCTGCAAGAGTGTTGGCATCTTCTTCTGTGTCTATCTCTTCAGTGCTGGTCTTTGAACTTTTACTCAGAGTGAGCTGCCAATGGCTGGAAGTATAGTAGCATCATGTGAATTTCCTAAGGATGGAATGATAGTCTCATTTAAAGTGTAATCAAATGAAGAATCGTCAGCTGTAGTCCCATAACTGTCTTCAGAGGCATCTCTACTCGACAACATCTGGTTTGGTGTCTTTGGGGTACTCCTATATCTGAGTTTTCGTTGATTCTTGTAATCAATTGATTGCTTTCTATCATCAGGCAATTCAATTTTTTGTCTACTGTCATCGAATGAGTTCACATTTCGAGCGGCTAATTCCTGAAGCGGTCTCACAATAGGTTTGAGATCTTCATTCATTGCTTCATCAACATTCTCTCTGCCTAATTTCAACAGGTTATGTTTTCGTTGAATAGCTTTTCGTGCATTGGACATTTGACGTAAAAGCTCTTGTTGTTTGGACAATTCACCCTTGTGGGGAGGCATGTTAACTCGCTGGAATCTATCGCACAACTGTTTACTTCTTCTTCCCCCAACTGTTATTTATTCGAATGAAACAATCGAAATTTTTCCTATATCGACCCCCATCAACGTCACTATCTTTATCGATAACTAGAAAAGTATTTTTTTTTGGTTCCACATGTATACCCTCTCGGGTTTTTACATTTTGTTCCCTTCCCATCTGCGTTACCATGGGCCGACTTACTTTATCCCCAACTGCACCCCAACTGCAATCCCATTCGGGATTGGACTGACAGGAAAACCATGGAAAACCTCAGTCGTGCAGCCGACCGATACACGTATGAAAAAATCGTATAGAACTTTCCTATACGAAATGTGTATAGAAAGATCCTATGCGATTTCTATAGGTTTTTCGTATATGATATTCGGACTTTTCTATACGAAAATTTTCTATACGAAGTTTTTTTATACAAATACTTTTTCATCGCTTTCTATACGTGAATTTTTATTCTATAAGATTCATTGCTATACGCTCGAGAGAAATGCGTATAGAAATCCGGCGATTCTATAAACGAGCTTTCTATCCATTCGCCTGGGAATGGTATAGGGGTTTCTATAGGGATTATTCTATACGATTTATTCCTATACGCTCGAGAGAAATGCGTATAGAAATAGGGCGATTCTATATACGAGGTTTCTATCCATTCGCGTGGGAATCGTATAGGGGATTCTATAAGGATTATTCTATATGATTTATTCCTATACGCTCGAGAGAAATGCGTATAGAATTCCGGCGATTCTATACACGAGATTTCTATCCATTCGCCTGGGAATCGTATAGTCCAGTCGGTGGGCGTGAAAAATCGAGTTTGTCGGCGACTTTACCAAGTTAGTGACCGATTTTCATGATTTTTTTTTTTAAAAATACTCGGGAGAGCATATAAATAAAATGTGGCCTAAAGCCAAGATGAGATCATTGTTTATTAACAAAATACCCCTTGGATAGGCAGCTTTTGATTGAAATATCTCGTAAACTATTGAGAAGTTATCGAGACATATAGCGTAAGTTATTTAGAGAATTGAACGACGAACAAAATGGTTTTTTACTTTTGTTTCTACGACCAATAGTTTTCGAGATATTAACAATTGATTGTCGGAGCGCGCTACCGCGCGCGCGTCGCGTTATAGACAAATGACTGTAAATCAGTCAAAAATCGATATTTCTTGAAAAAATTTTTTTTGTTTTGAAGGTTGGATCATTATCATTGTCTCAAATTTTTTGTAAATTTTTTACAAACATTTTTAACAATTCATTTGCCAAAATTATTGGATTTTTATGAATTTCGCTTAAAAAAATATTTTTAATAATAATACCGAGTTTTTCGTTCGAGTATAGTGATGAAAAACATTGTACGTTCAAGAACTATACAAAAAAAAAATTATATATATGTATATTTATCGAAATAAATGCGCAGTCACTTTCGGTCGCTCCGCTGTAGGAGCGACAGAGACAGCGTCATACGAGTACCTGCGCGAGAAAGAGACGCTCTGATATCCCAAGCGTATTTTCGATTAAAAAAATGAAAAATAAATGTTTAAATGTTCAAATTCGTATATTTTATTATCAGAATTATTAAAATATATATCCACAAAAGATTTTATGTATTTAATATTATATTTCTTGCTCATTTTTACTAGTAATTATGAAGGAATTCACTTATTCAAACAAAATTTCAATTTTTATGTCACATAATTGTGTTTTCTGTTTTAAAAAAAATCCAAATTGATTATAAGAGGTGGGAGAGAAGGGAGTGATAGTCTCTACAACAATAATTTGTTTAAAAATTTGTTCTTAATCATTTTTTTATTTTTTGAAAAATTCATTCAGAGTATTCATGGTCGGAGTAGTCCACTTTAAGGGTGGTTTTCCAAAGTTTCATGGATAGAAAAAATTCCAAATTAATTATAGAATATGGGGGAGGGTAGAGGGATAGTTTCTATAACAAGAATGCCTTGAAAAAATTGTTCTTAATAATTTTTCTATTTTTCAAAAATTAATTCAGAGTATTCATGGTCGGAGTCATCCACTTGGGGGGTGGTTTTTCAAAGTTTCATGGATAGGAAAAATTCAAAATTGATTATAGATGATGGGGGAGGGGGCAGTGATAGTCTCTACAACACAAATTCGTTTAAAAAATTATTGTTAATAATTTTTTTATTTTCCAAAAATTAATTCGGAGTATTCATCGCCAGAATGATCCGCTTCGGGGGTGGTTTTACAAAGTTTTATGCATAGGAAGAATACCCAATTAATTATAGATCATGGAGGAGGGTAGAGTGATTGTCTCTATAACAATTATGTGTTGAAAAAAATTTCTTTTAAATTTTTTTCATTTTTCAAAAATTAATGCAGAGTATTCATGGTTGGAGTGGTCCACTTGGGGGTGGTTTTACAAAGTTTGATCCATAGGAAAAATTCTCAATTGATTATAAATCAATCAAGAAATCATTCATAAGAAATCATATTAAGAAATCATTTTGGAGAAGAAAAAGGATATTGATAATTCCATGCGAAGAATCATCGCTATCGCTCATGCCATTATTTCAGCTACTAGACCCCCTTCATTCATATCATCACTCCAACTCGCACTGTCGCTATACATCCATTCAAAACACCAATCGAAATTGTTGATAAATATCCTTCATCGTTTGGGATTGAGTGCTTCATACGAAGAAACTAAGTTATACGAGGGATCAGCAGTTATGGCACCGGAACCACAAGTTCAACCTTCCGAAGATAGTTTCTTACAATTCATTTTTGACAATGCTGATTACGATACCCATACTATCGATGGTAAGAACACATTCCATTACACTGGTGGCGTTGAGTGTATCACGCCAGCATGTTCTACAGAACTGAGTTTAGGTATAAAACGCTTAAATTCACCACCATCTGCATCAGCCATTGCAGCAAAGAAACGAATCGAAATTCTTAATTATAACCAGCCAAACTGTCGAGGATTAACATTGACAGAGATCGAAGATATCAGAAAATTACGTCCACATCCTCCGGTCAACACTTCTTTATTACCTGGTGAACTCCTCTGGGCATCTGGTCATTGGTTAAGAGTGCCACATCATGTAGGTTGGAACGGTTTCATGGAGTTACGTTCAAACTCTTCCATGTATGAAGTTTCAAAAATAAAGTATTTGCCATTCATTTTTCTTAAAGCTACTGATAATACTGCCTTATACTCTGCAATGATGTTTGGAATTAAAGAAGCTGAGAAAGTAGGACAAAAGAATCATTTTTTTTCGTTCGATCAACAGCTTTATATAAAAAGTCGAGAGATAAAGGCTGATATTGAACATAAGTTGGTGCCGTGTGAAAGGGATATGAGTAATGTGTTCATTCGACTCGGAGGGTTTCATCTGCTCATGTCGTTTTTGGGTTGCATTGGAAAAGTGATGGATGGAAGTGGATTACAGGAGTCTTGGACAACCATTTATGCGGAGAAATCTACCGACAAAATGATGACTGGTAAAAATTATGCTCGCAGCTTACGGGCCCATTTTTATACCCAAGCCGCTTTATTCATCATCATTTTGGATGAATGTCCTCTTACTGATCGGGAGAGACGTGATCTATTGGCCGCCATCAGTATGGAACCATTACCCAATGAATTCAAGAACAATGATGATGAAAAAACAATTTATGAACAGGTCCAAACATTGCCAATTGTTGCAATACTGAAGGAGAAACTCACTGATCAAATGAATTTAATCGCTGAACGAGGGAAGACTGCGGCTTTGTGGATTCAATATATCAAAATGGTTTCTTTACTCAGAAGTTTCATTCAGGCTGAACGAACTGGTGCCTTCGATCTCCATTTATCGACGATTCTCGACATGTTGCCCTTTTTCCATAGTTCTAGACATTTTAATTACGCAAAATGTTCTCATCTCTATGTACAAGATATGTTGGAGTTGGAAGACAAAATGGGTTCTCGAGAAGAATATGAGAAATACACAAGAAGGGGATACTTTACCATTAGGAGGAGTGACAAATTTTTTTCGGGAGTTTGTAGTGACATGATTATCTAGCAAACTTTGATGCGTTCGATACATAGTATAGGTGGTTTATCTCACGGAAGAGGTTTAACGGAGAGTGTAGCAACTTCTTGGTTGAATACGATGAGTTGTGCCGCTTATATAAATGATGATTTGGAAGAATTTTGTAAACTAGAGACAGCTTTCAGTGAACAGCATAAAGATTTCAGAGACAGTACGATCGAACGCGATAAAAAAGATTTGGACATTTTGGTTAAGTGGTATAGAGAACATAATCCTTTCATTCCTCGTGATTCTATTATATCCATTGCTACGGGTATTAGCGGGGAGCCGACGGTGAATTGTTATCAAGCTGAATATTTGGGTATCAAATCATATGAATCAGTTATTCAGAAATCCGAAAACTTTTCCGACATGAAATTTCCTTCAGAATGCCAAATCATACCTTTATCAATATCGAATGGTTCTGTCAAAATTAAGGACGTTAAATATCCGGTAAACGCAAAAATTCTCTTTGATAGGTTTCGTAGGTCTCAGCCTAATGAAGCTGATTATCCAAAAAGTTTCGAATACGAATTAAGCCCATATCCATTATCGATTTTTGAAAGTATGACTAAAATGAGACACTCAGCCGAAGATCTGTGGCCAATGTTTAAAACTTGCAATGAACCTGGAGACGGTCAGAAGTTCTTTGTAATCGACGGTGAGACACTATTATCATTAATCTCTTGGCCCAAGTCATGCACATACAGAGATTTATACGATACATACGTTCAGTTCATAGCTCTAAACTATGGTGCACAATGTATTGTAGTATTTGAACCGGAGAGAAATACTGCCAAACATCCAAAACATGCAGAGAAAATTTTTACAACTGGTTCAAAGACTTGTTCTGAAATTTATTTTGATCCTACAAAATCAATCACCAAGAATCAAGAGATTTTGTTTACAAATTATAAAAATAAAATGAGATTTATTGCTCAATTGATAGAAACGTTGAAACAATATGGTATTAAAGTGAAAATAATTCCCGATAGAGATGAAGAGAGAGTGATTATTGATGAAGCATTAGAAAAATGGCAAGAAACTAGGGACGTTGTTATTGTCAGTAAAAATGTTGACATTTTATGTGTCCTTATATCACAAAGTTGTCCACAGAAAAATATATATTTTCATGTACCCGATAAAGCCTGGTATTCATCCCACACTTTACATCAACAATATCTAGAAATAGCTCCATATTTTTCTGTAATTCATGCATTGTCAGGTTGCAAAACTACATCTAGCATGTTCAAAATTTAAAAAAAAACAGTGGTAAAGACATTTGTAAAAGAAAAAAATTCAGTAACTGATTTATTGAATGTTTTTCTTGAACCAGTATCAATTGAAAATATGTCTGTTCTTGTAAACTCGGGAGAACAATTGATAATAAAAATGTATAAAGGAACTGGAGGAAATTTGAATGAAGTAAGATGTGGCAAATACATTCAGAGTCTGAAAGCGAAACGAAAAACTGACTTCAATTTGGCAACATTACCACCGACGTCAGCTGCAGCAAAATTTCATACTTTGAGAGTTTATTGGCAAGTCCAATGTTGGTTGAATAATGAATTGCCTGTAGAATCATGGGGTTGGGAGTTGAGAACTGATGGAATTTTAGTTCCCACTGTCACAACATTACCACCAATTCCAGACAATTTATTGGGGTTGATCACATGTCATTGTAAAAAACAGTGTAGCCCTAGAACATGTGGTTGCATCAAATCTGGGTTACTTTGCTCACATTTATGTAAAAATTGTGCAGAGACTTCATGTACAAATACGATTGTAGATGTTCCATTCTATGCTGAATTTGATGGAATTGATGAATTAGATGATGGACCAGATATGGAAGTTAGAGTAGGATATGATTTGAATGTACCCCCCCCCCTGATATCTATGATGATGATAATGATGATGATTCCTATAACGTGCCTGGTCCATCTTGGGGTTGAAAATGTAATATTCGATGTATGATAATTATGACATGGAATAAAAAATCGTAAAAAATACACAGAATCTTATTTCGACTAATACACCGATAGTTAATGGCACCTTCCTAACTCATTACAGATTATATGGGTAGCAAAGTAGTAAAGTATTAAGAGTTAATTGGAAGATTGATTCGATTTTGCATTTATCTCGAAAAGAATATTGTTAAGAAAATATTGCAAGTCTTTTTTTGGTTCTAATGAACCGTCCAACAATAAATGTCTCTCGATTTTTGACCCAAGAATCATGGATTACTAACAGAATTTTTTATTCAACAAAACGTGGGAAACAACCTGGTGAAGTTTACCTTTTGATTAGGGAAACGGTAAGTAGAAAAACTCATTCGTTGAAATCTAAGAGGACGTTTTCTCAAGGCTCTGTTTTTTTCTGTTATATTTCATGCAAAGCCACGTAATTTT
>NW_021680775.1:165857-172659 GCF_001412515.2 Diachasma alloeum
GCGGAATCGACAAACCGCAAACGGAACCGTATTTTCTTAAAACTAAATACTGATTGTCCCCAAAAATCCAATAACGATAAGAAACATATCACAAACCATACGCAGAAATGTGGATTACGAGGGTACGGGATTTACTCGGCTGCTCAGTGTACGGGTCATGGAAAGAGGGGTGGATTCGTGGACGAAAACATCAATTAACAAAGCCAATCACCGATCGAGAAACCAATAAACCAATGTCTTAAATTCTAAACGGGATAGGTAAGGTCGATACTGAATAATAAACATAATTGTACTGACGTGTTTCGCTATTGCCGAGATTAATACAAAATCGTAAACTCTTGTAAATACCAAATTACATGGATGTGACTCGAAATAATCTCAATTATTCTAAACAGGTCCATTAAAATCTAGAAGACTCGAAAATATATGAATAATAATTTTAAGTATGAAAGAAAAAACACTCCCAATCCAAAGTTGATAGAAAGAAGCCAAAGTATTGTCCACGACAGGAACACAAATCCGGGAGAGACTATAGGAAGGTAGCATACGTGCGAGAGAGAACGGCTGAGGTAGCTACGTGAAATAAAAAAAAGAGAGCTCACGAAAAGGTACGAATTTTTCTTATTTTCGACTGTAATTAATCGAATTTAGAATTCTGGAGCGCCTTTGTAATGGTTTCCTTAACTCTTATGCCATTTGCAACGCATTTAAATCGGGAATCTCATTCACCGAAAAGGTAGCAATATGAGCTAGGGAGCTTGAATCAGCCACGAGGCTGATTTACCAGAAGGGAGCATTTCTAACCCGGAAATGGAGGTTTTCTCCATGAAAATAGGTAGCTTACGGTCTCCAATGATTTCTAAAATAATAGGTAGCTTATTCATGAACGTAAGAGAGCTTAGATAATTTTCTTGTTCGGGATTCCAACCATAAAAGTAAAGATAACTGAAAAGATAACGTCCCTACGCCCAACCGGAATCCAAAACTCAACGAACGCTAAAGAGTATTAAAACGCGTAAAAGGTAGCTTAAGAGTAATTCAGGTAGCATAATTTTTCCTCCAAAACTCTTGTGAGTTGGAGAAATATAAAGAAATAGGTAGCATAGAATAATTACGTAAAGAGAGCGAGAAAAGGTCGCAAGCAAAAAGGTAACAATGAAGCAGGTAGCAAATTGCATCAATCGCCGTAGCGAGACGCATAAAGCATGAATTTTTGCCCAAAAGTTATGGTAGGTAGCATTATTACTATTTTGATTTATTCAGGTAGCATCATTATCATTTAGATAATTTCAGGTAGCTTCTAGGGCGCATTTGGGTTCGTTTGAAGGGTTTTCTACCTCTCAAACCATGTATATAATCGACGCTGGCGTCCTGTCGCAAGGTAGCGACGCCATCCCAAGTGGTTCAATTTCTTTTTCTAAAAACCGCACTAATTCACTTTTAATCAGCTCTAAATAAGTACACGAGTACTTACCATAGTCTGGAGCGTTGAATTCGACGGTAATTGGGTTGATTAGCCCCGATTATTAATTCAAAACTAATTTCCGTAAGGGGGCAACGCGGAGAGGTTCCTCTCATGTGGTCGTCCGGGTGAACACTGTGATGGCGACTATCGCGTGTGTCCGCTCGGGCCTGTTGCGTAGTGGTGGGGAGTCTGGGGGAGACTAGCCCCGTACGGTACTGACTCGAGTGTTGGAGGGGGAGATACATCCGCCGAGTCAGAACTGTACACGGCACCGATCTATACACGGAGCGCTACTGTGCACAGCAGAACTGTCCACAAATGAAATAGTGCACGGGCGAAACTGTCCACGAGGACGAAGTGTCCACAACGCGCCAAGCCGATAAACCAGCATCGGTATTGTAGGAATCGAATACATTTATTACCTATAGAATAAAATTGTCAGTAACAATTTCCGTTACCTGATGGCGCTATAAGACTGAAAAGATTATTTTCGTGAAATATCCAGGGCTGTACTACCTGAACTCTTAAGTAAAAACTGAGTCGTGGATCCTAATAGGAGCTAACTGCATAATTGTTTGCCTCATTAACTCAAATGACAGGCCTACAGTAATTATTATTATCATTTCATACATGAATGAGAACCGCAAATTAATTTGTTGATCAAATAATCATTAATCAGGATAGCCAATTATCTGATTGTCGGATCAATTCTCAACCATCACAAAAAACTGATCGATTCTTCAATCCATAAATAATTAATAACGTACACTTCCTAATTACGTTGATAATTGTTCATTCAATTACAAAGTTATTAAATATCAAATTAATTGGTTATTTCAACAATTAATTATTTATTATTATGATTAGTAAACTGATTAATGGATAATTTCAACCATTGATTATTTGATTATCCAGTTAATCGCCCATTAAAATTAACCATTTACAACTTCCCAATCTACCGAGTAGTTACTGTAATCACCTCGAAAATGAATCATTAGATTTTTTTACCATTTCTCCATGTTTTAGGATGTTTAAAACTTTTTTAAACCTATCTGAATNTATCAGAATATCACTGGAATGAATCGGTCCAGGGGTTTTCCCACGATGAAGTCTTAGAATTGATAAATTTTTGCATGGTTTGAATTATTGGATAACTTTGTAATATGCAGCGATAATTATCCAATAATGAAATAATCAAAAAATTTCTCGCGTCAATTCTTTAACGATAGTTTATTTCGTTTCGATCACGAATTGTCGAAGCATCGAAAGTGGTCTTGGAATAATTGAAAATTGATCGGAATATTGCATAATTATGGTATTCAATTGATGGTTGGGTAAATAATTGAAAATCTCTCCATAGAAATGATTCATTGACTAAATATTTGATTTTTTAAAATCCGAAATTCATCATCATCAGGGTTAATCAGAAATTTCCAGATTCAATTAATTCCTCTTTAAATAATTGATAAAAAAATCAAACAGGATTAACAGTTGATACATTAATCGGTTAATTTTTCATTCTGATGAATAATTTACCAATTCATTGATAGTCGTTGACGGGTGATTATTTATTTATAAAAAAATGGATTGATACCAATTGTCGATTAGTAAAATAATTGTCGATTAGTAAAACCAAATAAAAATTGACATTTTTTGTTTACGAGCAAACGGAAAGGCACATTACGGGACGAGGTGAACGTAGCAACCGTGTCAAAATAATATTTATGTCGCGCCGTGCAATAAGTCGAGTTTATCGCATGCTGCGCTTCGCGCAGCCTGCTCGAGGCTCGACTTCTGCACGACTTGACATAAAATATTATAGAGCACTCGGTAATAAATTTCGTTTTCAACGAATGTGTGTACAGACCTCGCCTTCGGCTCGGCCTGTAAACTACACATTCGTTGAAAACGAAATTTGTGCCCTTGTACTCTAATGTACTATTTTCGTCATATATTTTCCCTCAAAGGAGTATTTTTCGCCGAGAAAATTAGTTTCGATTAAATGATGAAGCATATTTTTGTTGTCCCGATGTTCGTGAGCGGCTTTTTAACACGCGCGGCATGTGCGTAAAACGAGGTTTTACGAATTGATTGATAAAAACTCTGTTTTTTCTGGAAGGACAATGGAACGGGAAGGCTTTTTTTGTCTAATCGATTAAATTAATTAATTCCTCCCATTACCGTATACGTTTTCATTTTTACAAAATATAAAATACAAAATATAAACTAGTATGCAATAATTCTAACTTCATAAAAATTGAAGATTTCTCTCATTCAAAAAAGTCTCGAGTAACAAGTTTTTGTTTACGAGGTTGTCGATTTACTCGGGTACTTTGCACACTAGACTCAGGTGGTACAGTCTCAGCATCCTGGCTTGTGCTGTTTGTCGAGCCTACATTGTTTTCATCACCTACAAATTTCGTTACACACATTATACATTCATCTTTTTTATTTCACTAAATCTAGTATTTCCAAAGGTATTTGAAAAATAATTTTTTTTTATTCCATTGATTATTAGCTGATTTTTTTACGTACCTCCTTCCATAACTTCAACTACCCAATCCACATTATGAGACTGAAAATGCGAATCAGGATCATCACTTGAACGGTTCATTGTGACGTCCTTTACTATTCCACTATCATGTACATCAGGGTCTGTAAAGATGAAAATCAGATGAATGCATATCTCATCTCTTTCAATATTTATACACGACCTACCGCTTCTTTCTTCCTCCTCGTCATGAAACGTTTGAGCTTCTGCAGTTACTACTCTTCGTAATTTGAATTGAGGATCTTCACATTTTTCTCCTGTTGTCAATAATGTATTTAAAGATTTGATTATATGAGCCGTAAGCAATTAATTTTATTAAAACCACTCACCCTCATTGTGTCGTTTTCCCAATCGAGAAAATTGTAGTTTACGTTGATGACTTTTTGTTATCGGCGTCGATGATTCAATAGAAAACTGTACGTCAGGGATAGCAAAAAGTTCACAGCAGTTATAAGCTAAAATGTGAATTGAAATGTGAATAAAAAAGTTTCTAGATTAAACCCTTTCACAAATATCCTTACTTTTTTCTTTCATTGTGTAATACATTTCGGCAGTTTGCGTTGGCGTGAATGTGAATTCGAGAAAATCCGCCAGCGTTTTTCTAAAAGAGCAAAGGAAACTTGTACTAAATTGTGTCTCCGTGACCAAACGTTTAGTATTTGTGAATGAGAGACATGATTTTTATGATGAAAACCCCTGATTCTTTCGCGATTCAATATTATACATACCTTCCCGTCAACAAGCCCTGGTTGGCTCGTTTCAACTGCATCTCACTCTTCAAAATTGAAAGGCTTTTGATGCTATCCAATCTAGCAGCCGCCTGTCGATTCTCCGCACTCATTATTTTCAACTCATTCCTGAACGCTTTGTCAATCTCACCTACAAGAAACAATTGTATTAATTAATTGACATTGGTATTGACTGTCGTTAATCCGATAATTTATTGTGACTACAATTTGCTTACTGATAAATTGCAATATCTTCTCACAACGGCTGAGCCTGCCAGCAACAAAGCGACCGAGGGCTTCTGTTCTCCTACTTAGCGGAAGAGCTTCCGAGGGCGCTCCGAGAAATTTCATCCGATCTGTCCAATCTCTTTTGAAACTTTCATAAAAGAATGCAATTCCTGGATAATCGAGTACATTGACATCTACTTTCTCCTTTATTATGTCCATCCCTTTTTTGCGATCAGCTTCTCGGTAGAGACCGAGAAGCCAACAAGAGCTGAGGATTTCCAGAGGGCAGTCCTCTTCACCGAATACCTCATCCCACAGTTTCACCAGATTCTATAAAACAAAATTAAGTGTCGGTTGTATTAATGAGAACATGAATTAAAGGAAAAATGTAACCCTGTGCTGATACCTGAATGAAATCAATCCAGCATATTTTTATTGTGGCTTGAGGAAAAAAAGAGCGAGTAGAGTCGAAAAGGACAGTATTGGCTGTGGTCACTATTGCCTGGACTTTCTTTATTCCTGGGGCTAAGCTCGCGATGTGAGACAAAACAGCCGTGTATAATTCTTTGGAAGGCTCCCGAGTGTATGTAAAAACCGATCCAAACGTCTGTAATGACTGAAATTAATTATCCTACTCATATGCGTAGAATAATGACATATTTGTATAATACTCACTGGTATCAATATGTTCCGAGATGTCTGGAAATGAATCATCAACATTTCATCGCTTACTGCATCTGATACGACCTAAATTTCCCATTAATAATATACAGTGACGCTAGATCTATATTGTGACAGTTGCAAATTTGTTTACTTACGTTTGTCAATCGATTGACTACAATGGTTTCCGCTGTATTTAAATTCTCCACCATTTCATCCATACCGAGGATCATCGCTTGTTGAGCTCCAACTGTGACGATTCCTTTTAGAATCGCTTTGCCTCTCTCAAATCTTCTCATTAGTGAGGCAGTCTCCGCAATTCTCTCCGGGATTTTTTCGTTGGGAATAGCCTTCTTGACTGCGGTCCGTACTACCTTATTGCCTTGATAGTGTGAATACCTAAAGGGAATGTGTAAATAAAAGATTACATAGATGAAAAAGTTTAATAGAAAAGCCTAGCGAATTGGCTGAAATATTCTATTAGATTTCTATTGAACTTTACGTTCGTTTTTGGCCGATTCTATTGAAATGTACAATAGAAAATATTACGCACTCGAAATTCACTTTACACACGACCTTGAACTTGACGCACACTGTGCACAAAAGCAAACACTTTATCCCCACGATGGTTCCGAACAGTGAAGTCGGCAGGTATTACAAAACATGCAGTGCAGCAGAGGCTATGCGACAGATCTCATGTTGTAGATTACAGGTTGTTGTTACATATTTTTCTTTTTCATTTCCGTAATTTTAATTTCTACCATTTCCATTGGTAGTAAGCTTCTGAATGGATGCGAAAAATTTTATGACGTTACTTTCCCTTTCTATTTGTCCAATTTATTCATCGTTTAATTGATTATGATTCTCTGAATTTTTAATTCCAAAAACCTCCTTGTTGATACGTTTGATTTCCGCGACATTCTATCATGTTTATATATTTATTCTATGTTATATATATTTTCATCATGCTGTGCCAAAAAGTAACTTTATGCGAAGCGTGCCTAAAACGTCACTTTTCGACACATTGTGATGAAAAATATTTTTCAATACTCATGGGAAAAGTGTTTTTTGAACCTAGTTTCGACTAGGTTCATTGAGTCGCTCCGATGTGAAAATCATTGTTAGAATATATATATATATATATATATATATATATATATATATATATAT
>NW_021680775.1:173094-174495 GCF_001412515.2 Diachasma alloeum
TATATATATATATATATATATATATATATATATATATATATATATATATATATATATATATATATATATATATATATCTATCTGTAGTTTTTAGAGATTAACGTTTTTCACATGAATTATTCTATGCCGATAAGTAGTGGGTCGATCAGCCCCAAATTTCACACACAAGTTTAATATAATGATAACAACAATAGTTGATATTACCCAAAATTTCAGATTTTTATTCCAACTTTACGTATATTTTAGGACGTTACATCAACGCTGATATGAAACAATTAGAAAAACGCTAATATCTCGGAAACTTTGTATCGACGAGTATCTATATTTTGATTGATCTCGATAGAGCACATTGAAACGAGTATTTAAAAAAAAAATGAAATCTGATGAGCCGTAAAGGAGATTGAGGAATCCATTTTTTCAAAAAAAATAAAATATCTCGTGAACTACGCATCTGATTCCGCCCATCCAAAATACCAGCCTGGGGAATCATAAGAGGTACAATCATACTAAATTTCAACTTTCTATCTCAATTTTTTCGAGCGTTATCCTGCCTACAACGGTTTTTCAAAAAAATTAAAAATGTCAATTATGACCCAACTATCCCTGATCAAGTCGTCATATTACGATCTAATTTGATAGATATTATCACAAGGAATATTTTGACATCAGAAAAATTGAATTCGGTGACGTAATTTTTGAGATATTCGAAAAAAAAGATTTTTGAGAAATTGCTATATCTCAAAAAATACTTGACCGATCGAGCTGAAATTCTGCCGAGATATGCTCCTTAGTAATGCCCATTATTCCACAAAATTTCAGATTTTTAGCTTGAACATTACTCCTTTTTGCTTCCGAATGGAAGCATTGTAATCACTTTTTTTTCGATTCTCCAATTTTGCATGAATATGACTCAGGGTGGTCTGAAACGCCGACATTTGATATTTTTAGCCGATGTCCGTATGTATGTGTGTGCGTGTGTATGTATGTGTGTGTGTTCGTCCAGAAACATGTTAATAACTCCAAGACTATTCCCGCGAAAGGGCTGAAATTCTGGCTCATGATAGGTTTTGATGACATACAAATTTGTGCAAAATTTCAGCTTGATCGGTTGGATGGTTCCTGAGATATGGCGTTTTCTCAAAAATCGTTTTTTGTGAATATCTGCTAAACGACTCGATCGATTTCAATAATTTTTTCCCAGAATATGTATAACCATGATATCTATCTGATTACATCAAAACTTGATCGACCCAACACCGGAAACAGAGTTTTTTTTCATTTTTTCATTTTTTTCATGAAATCGCTCGTTACCACGATAACTCAAAAAATAATTGCGATAGAAACTTGAAATTTTGTACGATTATATGGCTAATGGTAACAATGATTGGTATTGTTGATGGG
>NW_021680775.1:176210-183095 GCF_001412515.2 Diachasma alloeum
CTCAAAAACTACTGGACCAAATGCATTCTGCTTGCTCTCAAAATTTTCGTCTGAGTGGTGGCTATCGATGCAAATCAAAATATAGGTACCATTCAATTGAAAGTTTTCGAGATATTTCAATTTTTCTCTTTTTTTGAGATCAGATTCCTATTTTCGACTGTGAAGTGGTTTAGACTTCTATTAACGCTGTCAAATTCATCATTCATATCAGGTTGGTGTCTGGTTATTGAATTATATGGTCCTGATCATGAATGTAACGCGTGGTCAAGACAGGCCCTGAACCGGGCACCCGTGTGGGATCTTATACGGAGATCCTAGCCCCGACCTGATCCGGGGAACTACATCAGGTCCATGCTGAGTTAACTTATACGGTGAGTTAACTCTCAAATTTGAGTCAACTCTGGGTTCGATCCATCACAGAAGTGGAATTGGATTTTGGAATGGAATAACTACGGATCCATTCGGAAGCATACTACCAATGGAATTGGTAGAAATTAAAAACGAGAGAAAGTAGTATCACAAAAAGCGACAGTAAAAAAGCTTCGGTAGAATAGGCTTCTACCTCTGCTTGTTTTGTGAAGATTTTTTTTTTTAATCGAAAATTCCGCAGACACATACAGACATACACACATACATTCTCTAAAAACATCATATTTTTACGTTTTATAACATTTTACGTCATTTCCAAGCAAAATTAGAGAATCGAAAAAATGATGGATTACAACGCTTTCATTCGGAAGCAAAATAGGATGTGTTACGCGTGCGTGCGAAAAAGTGGTTCTTTACGCACTTGTAACACAATATACTAATAATCAGTATTTACGAAATAGGTTTTTTCTGATGTAGTTTGAGTTACACGAGTTTTTCCCAGAAAATTCAGCTAGATTAGTTCTATAGGGAATTATCGCATCATTTTTTTTATGATATGTACAAAAAAATTGATAATTTAACAAAATTTTTGAATTTAATTTTACGAAGAAAGAGAAGTTTTGAATTTCACGGACATTTTGCTGATTTCCAGTTCTCCATCCTGTTTTTTTTGATACCATCATCAAATTTTAGTGTTCAAAATCACTGATGACAAGGATTATTCTTATCAGTGTCCAGTACCAATAATTGACGATAGATTCCTAAAAAACAGTGCCATGTTCTTGAAAATGAATAATTTATTTTCTCTGTAAATTGATGAAAGTTAGAAAACTCATGTATTTATTCTCATAAAAAGGCTTTAATGATATCGAGTACTTCTTTATTAATTCCCAAAAAACTAGTTCTATAGGGAATTCTGAAATACCTTGTTTATGCAGAAATTCCGAGATACCCTTGTTTTAAAAATAAAAATGAATCTCCCTAGGTTTATTAGGAAGTGTCGATTTCTTCTCCATTTCAAGTGGAACAATAATATGCAATTATTATCGTAAAACAAATCGACAGTCATCGAATAAATTGTTCATGGCTATACACGCGGAGAGAAAATGTTTAGTAAAAATTACGAAATTCACAATTCGCTCACCGATTATGGAAGCGAATCAGAAAATTTAAGTGACGGTATCGAAATTATTCACAGGAAATTCAAATAAAAATTACCGAACGCTCTCAAAAAATTCCGTAACAGTTCCGTAAAATTTCCCTCAACCACATTTCGCTCCGGAATTACGGAAAAGATACGTAAATTTTATTGAATATTTCTCTCCGTGTAGTGCGATCGACAGTGTTTATTTAGAAAATTTACATTAAAAATTTATATTGAAAACAAAACCTTTCTTACCTTTTAAGAAACTTTTTGTACATCGAATCAACATCGATCGATTCAGCTTCCATTTCGGCACGAAGCTCATCTCTGAATTGTTTGTGAGCAATACTTGTAAATTTCACTGAATCAGTATGTACCCCTCCTTTACACACAATCGTACCGTCACATTTTTCAATTAACACAATCGCGCAATCAGCTTTTTTCATTCCACGTTGAGCACATCGGTAGAGTTTATAATTTCCGCCTGTCTTACGCTTATCTTCATAGAATTTGAATCCCTTATAATAACCCGCAGATGAATCTTCTCTTTGACCTGGTACTTTTATCAACCGATCAGTATGAATCATGGAATAAAGAGATGCAAACAATGCTCCATCCATATTTCGGTTTTTTTCCATATCACTTCCCATCAACCCGCCACTTTACAATAAAACTCAACTTCTCAAACTCTTTTTCCTCAACTAGCTCCCTGACGTGTTCACGATTCTTGCTAGACTTCGAATGGCTACTTTTCTTGGTCTTTTACCGTAAGCCCCTTACAAAATATGGAAAGTAGACTGAAAATCTATTGAGAAAAAATTTAAAAGGGCAAAGGATAGAATTCACGTGAGCTGTGGGTGCGAACTCAATAAATCAGACGAGCATCGCATTCCAATTCGCCCAAAACATGTTGACGCTGTGTCAACCCTCACCGGTAAAGGGTTTCAAAGTGGTCGACGAAAAACTACATGAAAAAAAAAATAAAGAAAACAAAGTGAAGAGACTTACTTTGAAGTATAGGTACAAAGTTCATAAATTAGACAAGGAAGACAACCGAATTCCTTCAAGACATGTGTTCACACCTCCTAGACCCCGTCAAGAGTTTCAAAATGATCTAGGAGATTGGACAGAAGAAAGGATAATAAACAATCAGATACTCGCCTTTGCCATCCGAATTATAATCCGGAAGCATTACACTCGTTCAATTTTTATATTTGCTAATTTTGTTTGGTAATTATGTTGCATAATGAGAAACACCAATTTTAAAATTTTTGTCATGTATTTATTCTCATAATTTTTCCTCATAATTTTTTTTTAAATTTTTCATGTGTATCCGCTGGAATCCTTTCAGTGGTCAATTGTTTCATCAATTAAACAATGAACAACTTTCATGATCCCACTCCCTCTTCCAGTCCATTGCTAATTAAATTTCAATTTTATTCTGACAGTGCTCTTAGTGCTGTCAAGTCATAATCTTGTGTAATATTATGCGTAAATGTTGGGGAGGGGCAAATTTTTTGACAATTAAGAATTTCATTTATTGTAATGGACTGGCCAATAGTCAGTTCAACAGATCACCCTCTAAGGTAGCATGAGTTCACACGAACATGCGGCAACGAGCAATATAGTTGTTTTCCAGCCCTCCCTTTTACGTTTTATTACTCGCCTCTTACCTGACGCGGAAGAGGGCTGCAAAGACGAAGGAGATTTACAAGGGAAAATGGTGAGAGATTTCCCAGACAAATTACAATTCCTAGGTGCTCATAATTCCAAAGAAAACAAAAAAAAATGAAACACTTGAATTTTCAAAATTGTGTCACCTTTTATTTTTCTCATCTTTTTTCAGAAACTCTTACAATTAAAACAAATATTTTTAGCCGTCATACAAGCTGGGTTTCGTCCTGGATCTATTTTATTTTTCATTTCCTTTTATTGAAATTCCGCGAATTTGATCAAAACACCCTGAAACGACTCCGATCATGTATCGAAAAAATATGTAACATATAAGTATTCATTTAAATTCACTCACAAATGATGGTCATTTTCCTGGATCCGAAACTTACTACGGTTTTGCATGGGTCGAACGAAACTGTACGAGGATGACCGATATGTCAGGTAGGGACCGGGACACTTTCTGAAACTGCAAACGCCCCATAGCAGTCGTGTAGACAGTGTAGTGTGTGTCACTAGAACTTTGGACGAAAACAGTTCGGCAATTCTTGATCCGCTCTGTGACCAACAATAATTTGGCCAGAACAATAAATTCGTTGCTGGCAAAAATATGGAAAGAGCTATAACCGGCGTAAAAATGTATAGCTTGTCAAAGCATCCCGTAAGTACGCAAAACAAAAGTAGAGAATGATAACGAAAACTGTGAATGAGACGAGACGACTTTGGAATTTGTTGCTCCTTCTTTTGATAAACAAAAATAACATATTCCAAATAGAAAAATATTGAATGGGTACTTCCCCATTTGAACGGGTCTAGATTTGTGTTTTTCAAGTGAGTGAGTGACTGTTGACGTATTTGTTGATTTTTCAGCATTTTTTCAACACGTTAAATAAGAGCGAAGAATTTCAAGTCTAAAACGCTTAATTACGCGGACCGTCCTCATACTCTCATAAAAAGAAACACAGCATATCCACTTGAAATTTGGCCAGAAGTTTCCCTTCACCACTACTACAATGTTTTGTATTGAAGAGGGGCAGAATTTAAGCGCAGAGATATTTGCGATTTATAAATGAATGGCGACTTCTCAAAAATGGCTGGATTGATTGGGCTGAACTTCAGCACCGAGTTAGTCCTTATTAAACCCTTAAGTACGGCGTCCATGACACATATGGACTTGAGGACTTGTCCTATCGGCCGGCGTTAACATATGTGTCATATGTCACATGAACCCTTTCGGTGATTAAAATTCTTTTTATTAACCTTTTATAGCCTTCGTACATCCACCCTGTAGAATCTGGTTGCCATTGTATACGTATTACAGGGATGCGTACTATCAATGGAATTGGTAGAAATAAAAGAAAAGAAAAAGCCTAATAATACAAATAGCAACAGCCACATATCTCCTGTCGGATAGGCTACAACTCCTGCTTGTTTCATGATTGGGTGTTTCAAATTCCATCCGATAGGATAGGTATTATCAGGACGACTATTTCGAAAAAACAAAATGAAATTGGGCCAGTCGTTCTTGAGATATTCGCAGAAAACGATTTTTGAGAAATCGCTATATCTCAGTAACCACTGAACCGATCGGGCTGAGAGTTAATACAGATTTGTATCTCATTAGTTCCAATTAAGAACCAGAATTTCAGTTTTTTTGCAATAAGTATTCCGGAATTATTAACGCAGTTCTGGACATACGCACACACATACATACAGACGCTCACTAAAAATATTATTTCTCTACATTTCATGACATTTACAAAACTTCCATTCGGAATTACAACACGGAGAGAAATATTCAATAAAAAATACGTATCTTTTCCGTAATTCCGGAGCGAAAGGTGGTTGTAGGAAATTTTACGGAACTGTCACAGAATTTTTCCGGAGCGTGCCATAATTTTTATCCGAATCTCTTGTGGAAAATTACGATACCATCACTTAAACTTTCTGAGTCGATTCTGTACGACATTTACAAAACTTCCATTCAGAACTACAACACGGAGAGAAATATTCAATAAAATTTACGTATCTTTTCCGTAATTCCGGAGCAAATGTGGTTGAGGGAAATTTTACGGAACTGTTACGGAATTTTTTCAGAGCGTTCGGTAATTTTTATCTGAATCTCCTGTGTACAATTTCGATACCGTCACTTAAATTTTCTGATTCGCTTCCATAATCAGTGAGTGAATGATGAGTTCCGTAATTTTTACTGAACATTTCTCTCCGTGTAGGCTATGAAAAAAAGTTGGTCAGTGGTTAATAATGGTTTTCTCCTTGTCTAAAGCCTTTTCGGGAGATTCTTTGCAATTTCTAGTATATATCGCATTCGATCGATGTATAATTCCTTATTGGGTATTTCTCTCGTGACTAGGCAAATCAAAAATTGATAATCATTGAAAAGAACGGAAGACGTCACTATTGGTATGAAAACTATCTCTATCACTTGGTATGGACGACTTTGGATAGGACAACATTTCAATGTATACAGCACAGAACAGTTTTCCAGTGTATTGTAAAAATGTTCCTCACTCCTGATGGAAAAATCAGTTTTAATGAAGCGAAACATCGTCATTCTGATGCAAGTAAAGAATCAGACGTTATTGCGATGAAGGAAGAAATAAGAAAATTGGCTAGTAGCACGAATGAATATTCGTCAGAGATATACAGAACGGCCTCACGCAAGTAAGAATTATAATTGTCAAAATTTATGTTCAAATTACAACAATTAATAGCTTTATTTTATAACATATATCCTTGCTTGAAGCAATAAGAATGCGGGGGAACTAATTTCACCCGGTGCTTGCGAACAAATTGTCCGACGCGAAAGGGCGGAAATTGAACTTGCTCATCAGCCAAAGACATTGGAAGAATTAGGAGCATTGATGGTTGAAAATCCACATATGAAGGAGATAGTGGAAGGGAATTTCAAGGGACTTGTGGTTACCCCACGAGCAGCAAACGGTGACTGCCAAGGTTCCGCCCTTCTCTTTGTTAACGATGGAATATTGAATGATCTGAACGAAGCTGAAATAATCATGGCAGACGGAACTATGAAGGTATTCATGCAAGCATAGTTAATAACTTCATCAATCTTACTATAAGGCTCCACACAGAGAAAAATGAACAAAAATTTGCCGCCAAAATAGATTTTGTAGTCCCAACAAAATTGTGTTCTCTGTGCAAGCGAGAAATGTCATTTTTAGCACAACCTCTTCGTTATTCGATACTCCCATACAAATTTTGCTCCCGGGAAATGTTCGTTTTATCAAAACAATGGATAGTAGCTTTTCATTCCGGCTATTCAGTAGTCACAGACAGGAAATTAATCCTTAGGAAATGAATCCTTAAATGAATTAATAATAATAATAATAACAATGATATTATAGAAATTTTGTAACTTACGGACAAAAAATTTCTTGATGAATTTTCTTCTATATGAGTTATTTTCATCCTGAAAAGGCACAGTTTCGTGGTTTGAGAACATGTTTGTTCTTATCTCACTGCAGTGTTGCCGAATGCACTCTACAGTGCCCGGGCGCATTTTTAGGGCGTTTCTAACAACATGGCATGACTGGTAATTCTACCATGGAAAAAAATGATTCACCTATCGGAAATGATTTGTATTTTCTAAAAATTTCGAAAATCATGTTGTTCTAAAAACTTTTATAAATTTTTAGACGCTTCAATTGACAAAGTCAATT
>NW_021680775.1:185396-206247 GCF_001412515.2 Diachasma alloeum
TAGGCCTGTCATTTGAGTTAATGAGGCAAACAATTATGCAGTTAGCTCCTATTAGGGTCCACGACTCAGTTTTTACCTAAGAGTTCAGGTAGTACAGCCCTGGATATTTCACGAAAATAATCTTTTCAGTCTTATAGCGCCATCAGGTAACGGAAATTGTTACTGACAATTTTATTCTATAGGTAATAAATGTATTCGATTCCTACAATACCGATGCTGGTTTATCGGCTTGGCGCGTTGTGGACACTTCGTCCTCATGGACAGTTTCGCCCGTGCACTATTTCATTTGTGGACAGTTCTGCTGTGCACAGTAGCGCTCCGTGTACAGATCGGTGCCGTGTACAGTTCTGACTCGGCGGATGTATCTCCCCCCCACTCGGGAAAAAAATCCCTCCAACCGGGCCTTAAAAGCTTCTTGATTGGTACGACGGCCACATTGGATGGTTTGAATCCGTGCGTTCCTAACGTCTGGCAACAGTCCGCTCAAGTGACTACTCGGACCGAATTTACGAGGTTATATACAACACATGTGCAGTGTTGCCGTATGATCATTAGAGGTTAGACCAACGAGAGTCAAGTGTGAAATTGAATAAAATATTGTTCACAATATTCATTGAAGAAATTCCCGAAAAAATGTATTCAATAATGAAAAAACCGACAAAGTATGGGGACGGCAAGATTTTCGACAAAACTGAAATCTTGCTTGAAAAAAAGTTGCCAATTTGAACGAAGTACTTGGATATCCTTAATGTGACTTTGGACTGATTAGTTTATGAAGATGATCGCCTCAGTGGTTCGCTAGTTATTCGCATAAAACGTGTGAAAAAAATTGAAAAATGAGTTTTCTTTAAAAATTCAACAATTTTGCCGAGAATAACAATCGGATTTGATTTTTTTTTGGCACAATTGATGCATCTACATATCATTTGATTTTTATTGGATGGTGAGCAAAATCGTTTCAGCCATTCTCTCGGTATATACGGATAGAAATATCAAAATTTGTTTTTTTTTACTTAACAAAAAAATGGGAATTGGCCAGGAAGTTACTGGTTCGACCCGTAATGGGTCACACCTACTCCAGCCCATACGCAACGGGAGCGAGCGAAGCCAGCGACAAACAGCCCAGTTGATTTTTTTTCATGTAGGGTAAACTGCCCAGTAGATGAACACCTAAGAAAGCCGCCCAGTAGATGGACGTTTGTTTTTTAAAAATTGAAAAAAAAAAAATTGATCAAAAAAAAATTGCCATNAGCAATCGAAGAGAATTGATGAAGAACAACGTATCAGTTTGCGGGACAATATTACAAGTGAGTTAGAATTTAACTGTTAATTCATATTGGAATTTTGGATTCCCCATAGAGCATTTTGAAAATTGTCAATTTCTATAGGAGAAATGTTTAAGCGAGCATCAAAAATGGAATTGAAATCCTTGTCTGCAGAAAAGGATGAAGAATACGGAGGTAACAACAGAGAAACATACTTTATAAAAATCACGTATTTAAATGAAATGGTCATGTTCAACAATGATTCNCTTCCCCCACCACCACAAGGGAAGGTATATAAGGACTGCCCCCACACATCGGAGCTCAGAATCGGAGCTCATAGCCCTGAAGATGCAGACTGCACTGTTTGCGAAACGTCGGCGCAATACTGAAACTCAACGCGGCATCCATCCGGAAGCCAACCAAGTCATTAATAATGGCCGCGAAAGCCTCAATACTAAGTTTTTTTCAATTNTAAGAATCACAACAGTTGGTGAAAATTCAAAGCAACAATTCACATTTCAGCATTTTTTAACGTTATTTCTTATCCAAAAGTAGCTCGTCCATCTATAGGGCACTGTTCATCGACTGGGTAGCTTACCCTATGATCGTCACAAATGCGAAATTATAGTTATGGCCGTCAATACGCATCGATATATTTTTTTTATCGTTATTTTACATCGCTTCGACCCGGTTAGGGTATACTGCGATGATGATCAAGACTTTAAATGGTTAGATCGCACCATTCTACCCGGCCGGGATTTGAACTCGGAACCTTTCGCATGTGAGGCAATGAACTTACCCACTGCGCCAAGCCATCGGGGTAACGCATCTATACAGATGTTTTGACAATAATTCATTACAAATTGTTTGTGACCATTATTTGTAGTTAGATAATTTATGCACCACATGGCCGTCGTAAGACCGTCATTTTTGAGATCGCGTCATATGACTAAAAAATGACGGTCATTTTGCATCTCTGTTCATAGCTCTTCACCCTTCTCAATTTTGTGTGAATATTTGTCTATGTCACTCCCCATAATTATTCTCATGATGAAGGTAAAATAACATGATATGCAAGTTGAAGGCCAATTCGAATGTCCGTGATTGATATGGTGCATGTAAAGGTTAAAGGCCCAAGGGAAATCGTATATACTGTAAGGAATTCTGGGAAATTCCTTGTGCCATCCAGAGACAACGGAAAGAATCTCCATATTCGTGAGTCAGACAAAGATCCGGAGCCTTAGTTCTATTAAATTTAAAAAAAAGGATGATTAACGTTGAGTAATTTTAGCGTCCCTAGAGTCAGAGTTGACCGGATTGCGTTTCGGGATTTCCGTTAATATTATAATTTTAAATTTATAATTTTAGATTTTATAGGTCCGTTCTAGTGAATTTTCGTTTAATTTTAGCAAGCTTTAATAGTGTTTCTTTTTTTTGTGCCAATCGTGTGTTAGGGATTTCATAAATTTAACTATACGGGACCGATATGATTTTCGCGATATAGGCCGAGATATTAACGAGCTGCGCAATTATTGTTTGAGGGTTGTCACTTATTTTATACTTTGAAGAAACGTTTAGGTGCAGTTGAAATACTGCCGCTCAATAGATGGGTTAATTGGGAAGAGATAGGTCAGTTTTGCGATTTTGGTGGAAGGTCACATGACCAATGATGGCTGTTGTACGCGTGTGAATTGCCAAGGCCATTTACGTTTAGGGATAATGTTTTATGATGTATCGTGATAATCGAATGTTCTGCGTTTTCGCTTAGTGATTAGTTTATACATCTCTATCGCAAGAACCCTGGAGAATGCAGCTTCAGAGAAGAAATGATAGTTAAAAGAATTTATCTGGCCGAATAACTGCCGGAAAATCCCGTATAACATTTGAGTTTATTGTTAGATTGGTCGTTAATCACACGCCTACGAATTGTCGAGTTTGCGTGCTCATTATTATTATTATTATTATTATTATTATTTCTTTTCTCTGTGCTCCGCGCTGGACAGTTCCTATGTCATAGCCTGCGATCTCTCCCTACGTGTCATCACGTGACGAGTATAGTGTTCTCGTTCTATCAAACGCATTCGGCTTTCGTTCTCTGTCCATTTCACACCTTTTGGAAAGCTATAAATTCGAAAGTTTTCGCGTTAAAAGAGAGTCCGTTGCGAGTCGTCAACCGATGACTAGCCTCGTGCTCACCCTTGCCTCTGGCCAATGCTCATGGTGAGCGTATACCGTTGCTTCTAGTTCTGATGCTTTCGTCTATGCGACTTATCTCCTTTTGAGAAATTAATTTGTTACTTTGCCATATTGTGCCTACAATTATTGTATTATTTAGCCGACAGGTGTTCGATTTGCGTATCGTCTAGAGTCATTGTGTATTATTTCTTTGGAAATGAATAAAATGCTGGTTATTGCTTCCGAATGGAAGCATTGTAATCGGTCAAATTTAAGTTTTTGATTTTTCATATTATATCAACCCAATGTGATCCAACGAGTCCGAAAATGCAATTTTTAGATCGTGTCCGAACGTATGTACGTATGTGTGTGTGTATGTATCAAATTTTTTCTTCGATTTTCTTCGATTGCTCACTAATGAATCGATGGAATTGAATTTTTTTTTTCAAATGTAGGTATTTTTTTCAAATGTAGGCCCAAGCCCTATCCATAACCATTGATTAAAATTCAATTCATTGATTGATTTTTTTTATTTTTGAATTTTTTCAAAAATTGTTTTTTTTACGATAACTAAAAAAAACGTTCGGAATGAATTAAATGACGGCTGAAAAACATTGTTTCCATGTCCCCTTGACCGAGTTCGAACATGAAGGTGATAGCAATAATCGTTATTCCAATTTTTTTGAAAATTCGTTTTTTTTTTTTTCAAATTTCATCGATGTCTTTGTAGACTAGGCTTCAAATGGATTCAATAATAGATTAAAATGTTCCTTTGGATGCCAGCAAGTCTAAGTTGAAAGGAGGTTATGATAACTGCCTTCATTAATTTGATTTTTATGATGATATTTGGAAATTTTGAAGTTTTCATTCCTAAACGTAGCTTATAGAAAAAAATGAACCTGTTGAAAAATATTAGAAATCAGTGTCAGTACGCTGCGCTGGCTCTGGGTTGAAATGCGACCAGTAAGAGTGGATTAAAGTGAGTTTAACCCATTACGATCCGAAATAAGAATTTCAGAACCAAAACTAATTTCCGCTCAGAATAAAAATGAAAAATAAAAATTATAAAAAATAAAAAAAAAATCATGGTAGAATTTACTCAAGTAGAAAATTCAACACAATGAATTGAGACGAAAATTATGCAATCCAATGAAATGAAAAAAGTATGAATTACATACGATAGAGAAAATAATATATGAAGTGACCATTCGGAAGCATATTGCTAATTTATTAGCAAAGAAAGCTATACTATATCCGATACCAGAGCAATTCCCCACTTGTATCGTTAGTGTTTAATACTTCGGCTTTGACTTTCGATTCCATTTGCGTATAGTTACGCCTAGTTTTCATTCGATTTGCGACTCGTTAAGTTGTATTTTTTCTGCTAGTTACGCCATTCGTTCTTGGTTTTGTGGATTAATTGTGCTTGTCCCAATAGTTTTCAAAGTATTAGAGTGTTCGTGTCGGCTTAGTGAAATCAGATGTAGGAATTTTGTGCCGTTTTGGCTGTTAGGGACTCAAGGTCTAGTACCGTTGAGTATTAGGTGTACAAATAAGTTTTAGGACACTTCGATTCCGTGTCATGAAAGTAATTCAAAGTTACCGCTTACATATGATATGGTGGGGTTTGTTATGTAGTATATATCAAAACATAAGGGAGTCATAAACATAATCTTAAATTCTGTGAATAAAACATGCAGACCGATAAGCTATTTATTAGACACTGCATTCGCTATGAATTCAATCAAGGAAAAACTGTTAGGAAAGCATGTCAATCGATTTATTCTGTTCTTGGGGACAACATTGTATCTAAAAGTACATGTGAGTATTGGTATAAGCAATTTAAAGAAGGTGATTTCGACGTTAGTGACCGTGAACGTACCGGGGCCCATGTAAGGATGGATGACCAGGAACTGCAAGTGTTGCTGGATGGAAACTCTTGCCAGACGGAAAAACAACTTACAAAACAGCTTGGAGTAACTCAACAGACCGTTTCCTATTGCTTAAACGCAATGGGAAAGATTCGAAAGGAACAAAGTGGGTGCCACACTTCACGTCCATTTACTGGCAAAGAAAAACATCCAGTAAAATTGTTCCATGACAACGCCAGGCCAAAGGAACAAAGTGGGTGCCACACTTCACGTCCATTTACTGGCAAAGGAAAACATCCAGTAAAATTGTTCCATGACAACGCCAGGCCTCATGTGGGTAAACCGGTCAAAGATACGTTAATGGCTCTTGGATAGGAAGTTGTGCCACACCAGTATTCACCAGACTTAGCTCCAACTGATTTTTATTTGTTTCGGAAGATGCAAAATGAATTGACTGATGTGCGATTCAAAACATTTGAAGAAGTGCAAAAATAGGTCAATAATTTCCTCGCCTCGCAAGATGAAACTTTCTTTCATGGTATGGGTAAGAGGGCATGGTTATATTTGCTCTATAGAATGACGAATTCGGTATCGTAAAGAATTATATTATGAAATTATGTTGCCAGAACGTTAATTTTATGAGTCAATAGCTTCAACGCCTACTACAATGAACATAATAATGAAGACAAAAGTGAAATAGTGAACAGAAATTTCACAAAACATAATAATGTAGATAACGTCGACTGAATCAGAATTTGACAGGAGTGGTTGTCGACGTTCTGCCTTGCCCCCAGTTATCAGACTCTACTTGAAGTTCATCGGGGTGATCACGTTGTACTCCTCCCTTGGCCTGAGTTCCGGACGTTCAACCATGACCCTGTCAAGCGACTTTCGGGCAACCGGCGTAAGGAGAGCGTTGACTGCCCGTTTGCGTTTTTCCTCGGACATACTGACGATAACCTTTTCTGTATCTGGATTTTCTGGCAGGCTCTCCAGCAGAGCGTTCTTACCAATAAGGTATTGTTTTAGTTGATTGGGGCCATCATTGTGATTATCGAAACGGGTCTTGATCTGTCTCTTGAGAATGTTGGTATTCTCGCCAACAAGGGCACGATGCTCTAGTGGGATCAGCCAGACAGGCAAGGGAGCATAGTTCAGCCTGAGCCAATCGACTGAGCCCTCCCATCTGATATTACAGTCTGGACATTCAGCAACGTAGAGACTCTTATGACAAGTGCACCCTGGGCATTGATCAAGAGCTATCTGGTGTTCAATCCCATGGGGGTATGGGCAATCCTGCTTGTCATAACCAACAGCTCCACAGATCTGGCAAAATCCTGGTCTGTACTTCATTGGACACTTACTGAAATGGTGGTCCAAGGACAGACAGTTGACACATCCTTTGACATGTTGCTTGGCAATTGCTACGACGAGTGTTTGTGTCGCCCCGTCGACCTTTTTACTTTCGGCTTGTTTCATCAGATGCTCAGCTCTTTTGCTGATGAGATCTCTCAGCAGAGGTGTTGTGATGATACGACAGTCAACCATGTACAGAGGCTGGCCAGCCTGATTGGCGTTCATCAGCTTCGGGACCCCCAGTTGTTGTAGAACGTTAGTGAGGCTCGGCATTTGTTCTGGTGGTAACGGCTTCACTGTGATGGAAGGTGCAATTGTCGCTTCAGGTAGATCTGCCAAAGTTAACTCGCGTCCAGTGTGTGACCTTTCGACTTTGTGGTCAGGAGCGGGAATACGGTTTCTCTTCAGATTCTCGGCATGAAGTTGTGCTGGTGTCATTCTAGCAGTGTGTCCTAGTTCATATTTTGGGAATGGGAAATTTCTGATCTCCTTCATCAGCTGGGCCACTTCGTTATCGACAGGACGGGGCTCCTTGTCGCTAGCATCAACGTTATCAACAGGGGTGTTTCCACCTCCAGTAGAGACATCAGCAGAGGTAGTACCTTGGTGGTCCTTGCAGGCTTCGTCAGACTCATCAAGGGGTTTCTTTGATGAGTTCTCGTCTTCATTTCCGCCATCTATTTTCTCTGGCGGATGTGCTTTTGCTGGTACCTCACTGAACAGAATTTGTGTGGAAAGTTCATTAGAACCAGTAGAAGCATCACTCAGATCGACTTGTGATGAGGCCGCCGAAACAGGCTTCCTTCGGCGTATCTGAATCTGGTCCCTCACAGCTTGGAGTTGAGCCTGAAGTTCCAACTCTCGTTGTTGAAGCGCCATCAACCAATCCTCGTCACCCAACGAGGAGTCATGGTTTCCGTCCTTGGAGTCGCTCATCCTGTTTAGGCTGCTTCCCTGGGACGGCTGATTCGACGATGTTGACTTCGTTTACTGGACCTATGGAAGATGATTAGTTCCGCGTAAGCTCCTACGGGGTATTTTGAGGTCGGTTAAATAATATTTTCCTACTTTTTTATCGGATTTGTCCACCAACTCGACTATCATGGGATTTATTATTCTTTTTACAAAGGCTGACCCCAAGTATCGGTGGGCCAATTTTGAAGAGTAACCCTCGGCCTTATTACTCAGCTTTTTATTCGGGTAATATACTTCCGTTCCTATCTTAATATCTACAGACTTTATTCCATCACCGTTGTTTCTATTGAGTCGTTTATTTGAATAATCTTTTAATTGTTTTTCTACCTTATGACGGAATTCATCGATCTTGCTAATTCTCTCTATCCAATATGCAATGGAGTCGTCGTCAGAAATTCTTTCTCCATTTGTATTATCCCGTCGATCATGTTTCACTCTTGCCTCGTGGCCATGGTTAAGGAAAAATGGGGAAACTCGATTATCCGCGTGTGACACTGTATTATATGCGAATTGAATTTTCGACAAATACTCATCCCACTCATTATGTTTCTTAATAAACGTGGCTATCATCGGCTTAATTGTCCCATTGACACGTTCAACAGGATTACTCTGTGGGTGAGCAAGTGGAGTGGTAATATGTTCGACTCCTCGGGCAGTTAGAAGGCTCCTAACATCTTTATTCAAGTACTCGGTACCATTATCTGTGATAATCGACTTTGGGGTGCCCCAACGATCGAAAACGGTGTCCAAAACCCTAACAACCGCTTTACCTGTACTATTACGAATTGGGAAAAGTTCGATATACTTTGTATAAAGATCTTGGACGACGACTATATCTGTATTTCCTTTTTTGGAACGCGTTTGTGAGACAACGGTGTCGACGGATAATTGGGCCCATGGATGTTGCAGTGGTCGCGTCATGAGGGGTCCTTTCACAGGGTTTTGATCATATTTGACTTTCAAACATATTTCACATTCTTCTACGTACGATTTTATATTTTGTGACATCCCTGGCCAATATAAATTTTGTCGAATTCTTTCATATGTCTTATCCCGCCCTAGGTGTCCAGCCTGTGGGGTATCGTGATTTTCGCTGATGACTGATCTAACGTCATCGGGTTTAACGACTTTCTTCCACGGGTTTTCATCGTTAATTAATGCTTTAGAAAAATCTGGTCGCCAATACCATAATTCATCATTTTCGACTTTCCATTCAGTGAATCGACTTGGTTTTCGGGTAACTAACCTCATTTTTTTATCATACCAGTCTTGATCACAAATACTATTCAATTGAATTCGACTTTGAATAGCTTCTTCGACTGCTTGTTGCCAACCAAGTGGATCCACGTCAACGTTGAACATCCTCGATAGAGCATCGGGAGCTTCGTTCAATGTACCGCGCTTATGCTCGATTGTCATATCGTGCTGATATAAATATATCGCCCACCTCGCGAGTCGTCCGACTGGATTTTTCAATGAATGTAACCAAAGCAAAGCCTGGTGGTCAGTTACCACCTTGAAGGGCATGCCCTCGAGGTAACAACGTAACTTTTCGACTGACCATACGACCGCCAGACATTCCTTTTCACTGGTTGTATAGTAAAGCTCCGCGCCGCGCAAGGGTCGACTCAAAACCTCAATGAGATTTTCCTCGCCCGTCTCTGGATTGCGTTGTACGAGGATCGCACCGAGACCAAAATCGCTCGCGTCTGTATACAACACGAAGGGCTGACCAGGTATTGGGACATAAAGACGGGGTGCATTCGCGAGTAACGCCTTTGTTTCCTCGAAAGCCTTCTGTCCATTTCCATGGGACTTTCACGCTTGTTAATTTATTCAGGGGTCCCTGGACTCTAGCTACGTTCTTGAGGTGTCTGTGGTACCAATTGACTAAGCCGTTGATTTGCCGCAATTGCATTCGATCTTTAGGAACGGGAAAGTCTAGAATTGGTTGAATTTTCTCGGGATTTGGTCTCATTCCGAACTCGTCAACGATATAGCCGAGAAATTTAACCTCTTTACACGCAAAGCTACTCTTTTCCCCATTGATAATCAATTTTGCATTACGCAGAACTTCAAATACCAGTGACAAGATACCAATATGTTCTTCAAAGTCTTGACTAACAATTATCCAATCGTCGAGGTAAGTAAAGACCTTATCAACCCATTCTGTTGGTAACTTCCTCTCGATGATCAAATTTTTGATTTGCCTCTTTAATAAGTCCATTAATTTTTGAAAGGTGGACGGAGCTCCAGTGAGATCATAGGGCATCCGCAACCACTCGAATTGACCTCTACCCTCCACGACAAAAGCAGTATATTTTCGACTTTCCTTCTCCATAGGAATCTGATGAAAAGCTTCACTCATATCTAGTGTCGAAATTATTTTTGCTTGATGGAGTTGCGATAGAATCGACCTCATATTATGCAACGGATAAGCAGGTTTCTTCGTCTGTCGATTAACGGGCTTGAAATTAACACAAAATCGGAGTCCCCCAAGTACTTCAGGTGCTACTACCGGTGAACTAGCCCATTCACCCCCACCATGTCAAATATATCCCTTTTCGAGGAGGCTATCGACTTCTCCATCAATGAACTTTCTAACAATTTCACTTCGACGATATGGTTTCTGGCTATGAGGTGTTGGATCGGTCAATTCAATTTTGTGTTCTATCAAATCAGTCTCACCAGTGCATTCTTGATCTAATTTCGCAAATTCGGCGTCTAAGAAAATTTTAAATTTTTGTGTTTGATCAACTGAAAGGGCTCGAAGCTGACTGGAGGCAACGAGATGTTGTGACAATGGATAACAATGCTTGCTACCAGCTAAACTCCATATCTGAGAAAAAGGGTCGACATTAACCTTGAATGTTAGCCAAAAATCCATACCTAGGATTACATCATTTGATAACCCTGGCATTATACTAAACCACTGTAGTCCGTATACATCTCCTATGTCAATCACAAAGCCTGTACCTCCTAATGTTTTCACTACTGATTTATCCCCTAATCGTACGCCTGACTCAGATGAATTGTCTTCTTTCAATTCATGAAGTTGGAAATTCTTTACTCGCTTGTAGGCTGATTCGTTTAGGAAAGACCTGTCGCTCCCGCTATCGATAATACCAGTTATTTTCTGGCCAAAGATCAAAATCTCGACTTTAATTCTAATTGCTTTTTTAGGTTCTCTCAACCCTTCACCGTGACAATAAATCCGGCGTTGAGCGAGACGATGTATCACATGTGAGGGGAGGCCAGCAGGTCGCCAAGCCTCATAGGATCGAACGCGAGGGCTTCGTACGTCATCAGGGTTGTCGTCTTTATAGTCATGTATTGTCAACAATTCTGTTGGAGTTTGATTCGACTGCACTGTTTTGAGTTGATCGATCAATTCTAATTCATCTTCACTCAAACCCGACTCTTCTGAAGTGTCATAAATGATATTTAACTTGACTCCCGAATGGTGATCTTTTGTCGTGAGGTTATTATCTGGATTGGCTAGATTTTTGGCTTCATTAATATTCAATCCCCCTCCGGCTTTGACTTCTGAATTTGAGGGGTGACTCTGAACTTCGGTTTTGACTTCTGATGTTAAGGGGTGACTTGGAACCTCTGTAGGGCCCTTAGGGACAGCAACTAGAGGTGAAGCTACTGTGGGCTCTATTCGTTTCCCTGACGTTTATCACAGTTTTTAGTCTCGTGTCCTGTCTTTCGACAAATAAGGCACACCTCTCGCCTATCACCTGTACAAAAGCGTGTGGCATCCCCACTCGCAACAGTTATAGCAAAACATTTTTGTTTGATCATACGTTTTATTTTGACTCTCATTTGACCTTGACTGATAACTCTGAGGGTTCCTGCCCTCATTGAACTTCCCGGATTTACCAAAATTTTCCAGATTTTTCTCTAATCTTTGTCTTACCAAAGTTTTGGAATTTTGTCTTGTGTCGGATTGGTTTGATTTTGAATTCTGATGTTGAATGGGGTTTAAGTCTGTGACTTGTTCGCCATCGCCTTCATCATCATTTTCGTCCATTGTGTCCTCATCGTCACTGTCCGATAAGTAATATGTACCCTGAGCGTACTTTAATTCAGATTGGGAGGTGTTGAACCTTGATTTAGGTTTGAAACGAGAGTTTTGAGGTAACTCGTGGGGTGAGTTTTGATGCAAATAATTCCTTGAACTGACGTAATGGAAGAAGTCATCATAATTCTCGTGGTGAAGATTGAGGATTTCAGATGCCAGTCTGGGATTAAACTTTGACATTATGTACTTGAGCTGTTTGTGAACCTCAGGTGGCTGAGTCATGCGTTTGAAGAGAATCCTAACTCGACACGAGAATTCAACAAGAGTCTCGCCTTTATTGGGCTTCAACTTGGAAACTTCGACATGTAAATCACCATCATCTTTTTCGACTCCGAATTGATAATGAAAAGCGTACGTGAACTCCTTCCACGTGTACCAATACTTTTTATTATGAAGATACCACGAGCGATAGGGTCCCTCAAAAACACTCGACAAGTAGGGGATCACATAATCCTTGTGAACTCCGCTAGAACTGATACTTTCTTTCAAGAGAAGTAGAAACTGATCAGGATCTTTCTCGGTTTTGGGATAGCTCAGTTTCCATGAGTTAACGATTTTACTAATTTTTATGGGGGAATACTCGTGGCCATTATAACTGGGAGAGGGTGAGAAACTCTCTCTGTCATCGTATCTCAACTGACTGTCACCTCTTTGACGACTGGAAAAACGCGGTTGACGTGGATAAGCGTCATCGCTATCACTGGAGTCTCTATTTGGATTTTCCCTAATGTGGTTTCTGGGCCTCGAGTTCCCAGAAACGAAATTGTTTTGACTTGACCTAGGGTTATGTTCACGATCGTGATGGGGATTTTGATTTTGACTGAAATCATGAGTCCTGTTTTGATTATTGGAGTTTCGAGCAAAGGCATTAGCTTCCCTATTAATTTGATCAAGTTGCTCTTGAGTGAGATATACCGTCTTTTGTGTCATCTGGCCGCTAGGTGAAAGTGTCTTAATAACTGTTTCGATCAATATTATAGCGGGTGGTTCATTTGACAGCACCTGATTCGATCGAGTACTTATCTCGGGGTTTGCTGTTGAACCTGAGGGCGTTGTTGTTCGGT
The DNA here is from genome assembly GCF_001412515.2 of Diachasma alloeum. Classification (NCBI taxonomy): domain Eukaryota; kingdom Metazoa; phylum Arthropoda; class Insecta; order Hymenoptera; family Braconidae; genus Diachasma; species Diachasma alloeum. The sequence goes on from NW_021680775.1 coordinate 198,190, forward strand.
CGACATTTAAATTTTCGCCGTTAGCGAAGTGAACATGTCATTCATTACCTAGGTTTGGAGCTCTGTAAGGCCTGAAGCCCCTCCCCCTTGAATTGATTGAATTTTCTTCACTTTGATTTGCTATATTAGGGAGAATATTCGAATGGGATTCAAAAGCGGGTGGTCGCTCCTCTCTCGAGTTTTCTCTATTTATTGATTGGATCTCTTCCTCGGTCGACTCATCTGTTTCTTCGACCTGTACATGATAGTCTTCGAATTGACCGGGTACTTCCCTTTCGCACCGTTCGTCGCTTCGCGAAGTACAAGGTGCGTTCCTCGTTTGTTCCCCGGTAGCCGGTGTCGTAGGACGTTTTTCGAGATTCTCTAACAATGACCGAAATTGCGCAGTCAGTAATTCCACCTTATCGTTTACCGCTTCGACTGCTCCTAATCTTTCCCCAATAACTCTCACTGATTCCCTGACATTATAAATATTCCTCTCGATGTGGTTCACCCGCGTAATAGTTGTCGCAAACCCATTTTCCCTGTTTTGGGATGTTTGGTCAAGGAAGGCAGGTGCTGAATTGTTTGTGTTAGATGCTGTAGAAGCAGCTGAATTAACAGTAGTAGTGTTAGTGGTGGTTACTAGAGCAGCGGTCGAACTTACTGAGGAAGCACTAGTGCTGGATGCAGTCGTAGTGATACTGTTCGTAGAGGGTGTAGGATTAGCTTGTGTTGATCTAACTCGACGAGGTAGTAATGCTGGGTTAATTGGAGGGAGACCGGGAGTAGGTATGGGTGAAGGTGTGGTACGTCCCCTTCTTCTACCGGAAGGAGTCACCCTGCCCTCGTGACTGCTAGTGTCCATAGTAATTGTTTGATTTAATAAAGAATTGTCGTCCCCTGCAGCTCCTTGAGCTGGCACAGGATCACGCAACTGATTTCTATTCGACGGCCTGCGCGGCGGCGAGTGAAACATGACTAGTCCCTTTTTCATTTGAGTTATTTATCTTGCGAACTCAACGCTGACAGAGTTTATTTTATTAAATACTCGGATTAACATTTTATTTCGTTCATTCGACCACTGAATGATTATTCAAATTCTAATTAAGCTGACATAAGACCGCAGCAAATAATTAATCGGTTGAATAATAATTTAATCAACAAAACATGACTAATAACTAACAATGAAACAATCCACCGATATCAAGGGCAAGACTCATGCAAACCCGGTAAAATAAATGAATTAATGATTCAATTGGCGAAGCAATTGCATTACATATTAATAATTTTTCCAATCAGATGGTATACTGGGCAAGACCATGTACACCAACAATTAATCGTTAATAAATTCCGTTTGACGATACATTGGGCAAGACCATGTATATCGACTTTACTCAATTAAATTCGTCGAAGACATCCAAATTCGACAAACACAGGGACAATTGACAAAAACACTGCGATCACGAAAATAGTTTCAATATTTAATTTGTCGAATTTAAACTTCCTCGCCGACTGTACGACAAGACGTATTGGTAGACAAATCCGTTTCAATCCGAAAATCAATAAACATCATAAGAGTCGAGAGTATTTATGGGTAAGATGACAAGAAAATAAAGTAATAGAATAGAATAGAGGAAAACTCTGTGATGTTGAACGTGTAGTATTCAAAGGCAAGGTTAAGCGTATTTACACTCGCAAGGAATTCGACGAATAGCTTGACATGAAGGGAATGGAATGTTCTCGATTCACAAAGATTAATACAATTTACACAAGATGCAATGAAAATTTTCCCAACTGCCCCACGTTGGGCGCCAAATGAGACAGAATTCTTCGTTGTTATTGAATTATTTTAAATTACTGATCAATTCAACTATTCGACAAAATTTCTAGGAAAGAACGAAAGAATTCCACCTGACGCGGTCGGGGTCTGTCGACTGTCAGGGCTCATGAATAAAAATCACGAATAAATATTGGTGAAAATTGTTGAGCGCCAGTCAATTTTATCGACTATCGATTATTAACGATAATAAGAATAATTTGTAAGAGGAAATAGAGGAGGTTCGATTGGGAGACCCAAATGAAAGAATCNAACGATAATAAGAATAATTTATAAGAGGAAATAGAGGAGGTTCGATTGGGAGACCCAAATGAAAGAATCAAGAGAGAATTAACTAAAGAAAATATAATTTCGACAGAAAATTTGGATTACTTACAGTTGCACTTCTGTTGATTAATTGGTGAAGACAAGAGTATATAATTCGACAACAGTATTATGGTGAACAATAGACACAAAATATATAAATGATCGCAGTGTGATATTTAGACTCGATACAACACAAGATAAATTTTAAGTGAAGTGTCTCCGCGTGTGACTTGTTGCTTCGGGCCCGTTATCCCCTCCACAACTGCTCTGAAAATCAATATTTCGGCGTCTGCGTGCCTCAGCTCCTCGTCTATCGCGCAACGACACCAGGCGCGTAATCTAGTTTAAATTGAACTCTCATTTGTTTCGATCATTTTCGACATTTACTGAGCGTGAGGACCGGGTAAAATATTTCCGTTCACAATTGTTTATGCTGATCTTGGCTTAGTTACCGTGTTCTCAGTTTTCCGGTATTATTCTCCTTGCGTCTACCGTCGCGTTTTCGGTCATTCTTATAGGGATAGAAGTTTAGAGAATTAATTTGATTTTGGCTCTATTTCTGGTTCTTTGTCTACTCAAAATTTATCGAGTCAATTGTGCATTCTTTTATTGCCATTGTTTAAATCTTGTGTTTCTCTCTCTTTGTTCTTTTTATTGAGTTCAGTATTATATGGATTATTCAGTGTTGATTTCATTTGTGGTGAATTTGAGTACATCTTTTCTGTAAATTTACGAACAATATAGCCATCTACATTTCAGCATTAAAATTCAGCTTTCGTGTTTCCTTTTTTGAGAATAAGAGCCCGATAACCTGTTTCCACCTCGACTTACCCCTCTCTCTACAACCGACCCCCTGAGCAACGCGAGCACCCTGTCACCTTTCTCTTGGCCCCTTAAGTTTAAGTTTTTTTTTGTTTTTGAATCTTGGGTTTTCGTCAGTGTTACCAGATCGTGACGTCACCTCATTTAAAATTGTACAGGTTTTGGCTATAAATCGCCAAAATCTGGCAACCCTGGTTTTCGTTGCATTTTTCCGCTTCGATCTAATCTCGGTTTGTTGTTTCCGTTTCCAGGTAAGAATTGATGATAGAAATAGGGCTCATCATGCCCTGGAACCAGTGATGCCAGATGGGAATTCCCACATGCTCCCCACTCCTCTCGGGTAATAGTGCGCAGCCTTTAGGGCGCAGTCGGCCCGGCGCGACGTTTGAATATTTGATTTGCGGCATGGCTCGTTATTTTATTAGCGTGTCATTTCGTGCAAGTCACAAGGGCAATGAGGGCCATGAGGAGAATGTCAAATTTCTCGAGGCCCACGAGGGTCACGAAGAGAAAGTCAAGGTTCATGAGGGTCACGAAGGGCAACGAGGGTGACAAGGGCAACGAGGGCNATAGGATAAGCAATTTCATAGACGAATTGATCCCAAACCGATTTCAAATTCACTTTCAATATTTTTATCAAACTTTTGCTCAATTTTTAAAGAATTTTTAACAGTAAACTGAGCTCTCCATTGTTATTAAATATTATTAATAACTAAAATGTTGAAAAAAATAATAATACCATCAATTTCATTCCTTTTAATTAATTAATTGACAGTTCCATCGCGGAATTTAATTTATCGGGTATTATTTACGGGCGTTGAGCCTGTGCGGTAGTGGCGGGGACCCGAGGAGTGCGCGAGGGAGCTGCGCACGAAATTCCCACGCGTGGGATTTTTCCCCTCATCTGGCATCACTGCCTGGAACAAGGCTCGGAAATGCTCAATCTCGTTTCAGGCTTAGTCCGCAAGGCTTGAACGAGGCTCGGTGCCAAGGCTTGATTCAAGCCTTGAATTACCACATTTTAAAGGCTCAATCGAGCTTCGGCTAAATTAACTGGAGTATTGTTCACAGATATTTGTATAAACAATTTCTTATTGCTTCATAACCCTTTTTATGAATTTAGAGTAACCTATGAAAGAGAGTGCGGTCGGACCGTACATCACCGTTGCTAAGCGTTGTTGGTGATTGTGATTGTCGGCTAATTAACAATGGATGGGAAAAAAATTATTATCATCATTAATTCGTCCTGGATTATTACCGCGTACCTGGAAATTGAAATACAATGAAATCAAACATTTAAAAATTTGCTCCTCTGCTGGGGTTCGATCCGGGTAGGGGTCCTTCTGATCCGTAGATAAGCGCGCTATCCACTGGGCTACCTGCGACTTCTTAGAATGATACATTTTTTTCGGGTATAAAAATTCAACTTGTGTTAGTGTTATGTTGTTATTTTGTTGATATCCTGATTAAACTTCTTGAACTTGAATAAATGATAGGTCCGATGGATTTATGAGTTCAGAATCGATTGATTAATTAATTATAGATAAGGATAATAATAATTATGTAGCCTCGTGCACAAAGGGCTGCTCTACGCCTGGTCTGGGTGTAGCTTAGATAACTTGGCGGAAAATTATAGCTATGTTTGTAGATGATGATAATGTTTTCACCACCATTAGCTAATGAGTATTGATATAAAAATTGAGGAAATTTATCGAAAGTAACTTTAATTTTCGAGGCCTTGCTGAGCCCTGAATAAGCCTTGACGTACTGAGCCTGAATAGTGAAAGCCTGGACTAGGCCTGAATTGAGCCTCGCCAATGGCCGCTTTAATTATCCTCATTTGAAGCTCAAGTGAACGATGAAACCAAGCCTATCCCAGGCCTGAATAACTGAGCCTCGCCAACCCTGGGCTCATACAGGTTTGTTCTCATCGTCAGCCTATGTAATTCTTACCTAGGAATTGAGACAAAGAACAACTGGCGCCCACCATCATCGAGTTTTCAGTTTCTGACCTTACCAAGGGAAAAAGACGAGATAACATTCATTTTTTTCCCAGCAAAAATTTGGCCACGTTACAATACACAGAGAAAAAAGTTGCTAGACTTTAGAAAAATGTTTCTAGACTTTAGAAACAAGTTTCTAGATGCTAGAAACTATGGTTCCTTACTTTCGTTTTTCTGGAATTTAGAAAATATTTCCTAAGTTTTAGGAAAAAAATCATGCAAAGTTAATCATCAAAATAGCGATCAATTTTAAACAAAAATATTCCAAATTTTGGAAGCAATATTTTCTAAATTCTACAAAATTTATTTCATTTTTGGAGGGGTTTTGTGTATAGAGAGTTTCATATATGGTGGGGATTGAAACGGGGGGGGGGCAGGATGTGATATCCGAGGTGTCTCATATATGGGGGATGGTCGGAGGAGTAACGGTGCCTGCTTCTCTCTCTTTGAGTTGAGGATATAACTTGCTTCCCTCTCTTTGAGTTGAGGGTTATAGATACGGGATTCTAGGTATGGAGCACGGTGTGAAAATATGATTTATACGGGGTTCTTGTATATGAAGGGGGGTTGTAAAGAGGGGGTTTTGCAAAAAGGGGGGTTATAAGACGGGTATTGTAAGAGGGGTTTTATTGTTGGGGCGAGGTTTTTATATAGGAAGATCTATAGAAAAATCCCGCCCGCGCTATAGGAGGGTTTCCTAAAGGCGGGTTTTATTAATGGGAGCGGGGGTTTTCTGTTGGTGGGTCATAAATATGGAGGTTTTTGTAGAAGGGGTGCTTAATTTATGGGGAGGAGGTGCAATATGGGATTCGATATGGAGGATTTTAGTATTGGGAGGGGGTTTAATTTTGGGAAGGGGGTTTCTTGTGGCGGGGAGAGTAAAATTCGGGGGTTTTCACATATGGGAGTTATATATGGGAGGGTAGAGTAAAACGGATCGCAGGATAAAATGGACCCTTAGGGCAAAACGGACCACTGACAGAAAATTGGTAATTTTTCTTTTTTTTTCTTTCCTTCAAATCAGGAACACTGAATGTGTTGAACTAAAAATGAGTTTCTTAGATTGTAACCGCCACAGGGGTTTTATAGGTTGTCGTTGAACCGCAATTTGATCAGATTTGCTAATCACCTTAAACCACAAATGAGTTTGAAAAACCAATATTTCCTAGAAATCTCGGTGTCTAAAGGCAAAACGGATATTTTTATATTTATTTCTTGTCTAAATAAGCAGCGCGACAGAAGCTATTTGACGGATTATATATGACTGCTACTCTCCACGTATTTTGTTTCTCCTGTTTTCATTTCTGCCAATTTCATTGGTAGTAGGCTTCCGAATGGTTTCCAATGCTTTTTTTAAAAAATAAAACCATATATTCCGTATATTCATGTTATATGGCTTTCTCAGTTATCCTGATGTGAAAATGAAAGATGAAATATAGTTGCGTCAATTTTTTTTCTCAAGAGTTTTGGGGGAATTGTGCCATCTATAAAATTTGATATAGGAATGTTTTTTGATAATCCTAACTAGAACCCAAAATTTCAAAAGGTTTCTCTGACTTTTACCCATGTCATAGTGCGGAAAAGTAAATTCTGACCAAAAAATTTTAAAAACGTCGATATCTCCAAAAATTTCAATGGGATGTCACGTTTCACGACATTTCTAGGCATTTTCACCCGAAATTGAGAAATCGAAAAAAATTACGATTACAAAGCTTCCATCCGGAAGCAAAAACAAAAATTATCAATTTTCTGTCAGTAATTCGTTTTGCCCTGCAGTCCGTTTTACCCGCCTGGTCCGTATTGCCCTACCCTCCCCGAGGGAGGTTACGTAAAAAAGGCTGTTAAATTCATGGGGAGAGGGTTTTATGGGAGGGAGCCTGTATATGGGGGTTTCAAGGGGGGAGCGGTTTCATGTGCGGAGTTTCATAGATGATAGTTTGTAAAAGAGCTTCATAGACGTTTAGAATCTTGAAACTAGTTCAATGTCCATGTTTTTTCAACTATAGAATTATGTTTTCAAAATTTTTTCAATAATGTGTAGAATAACAATTACGAATTACTATTTTCACTGCTGATCAATAAGTAGCTAATTGCTCATTTGTTTAAATTATGGACTAGATTTTTCATTTCTGGATTTTTTGTGCTGCCCGAACCAAAGTGAAAATAGTATAGTTATGTGAAGGAAGTCTTTGGGCTCGTCGTCAGCGTGCTGGCCCTATAAACCAAAGCGTCCCAGTAGCGCAGGTTCGAGTCCCGGTGATGAAAGATTTTTTCATCGCCGGAAAACGAACCCAGTGCATGTGGAGTTAGTTATGTGGAGTTAGATATAAGTTAGCTTAGAGGCAAGTGCGGGTAGGGAATTAGGCTGGGGTACCGCGTAGGTACTGGGACGGGTAGGTAAAAGACCACAACGGTCATACCATCTGGCACCACCCAATTAAAAAAAAAATACTTTAGTATAAGTAGTAACAGGGCATTATTGGCGAATTTCCCATGTTCCGTCCCCCCTTTTTCCGGGAAGTGCACGTGCACGTTCCCCCCTCCCCCCAGGGCGGCATGCCTTTGAAGAGGTCGTCGGCGCGCTGGGGGGCCCCCTGGGGTGCAGGGCCTCAAAGTTGGGGTCCGAGGATCACAGGAAGTGGGTGGTGGGTGGAAAATGGCCGCCAGATAGAAAATGAGTGGCGGGTGGAAAGTGGNGGGGTCCGAGGGTCACAGGAAGTGGGTGGTGGGTGGAAAATGGCCGCCAGATAGAAAATGAGTGGCGGGTGGAAAGTGGGTGGTAAGTGGGTGGTGGGTGGAAAAGGGGTGGCGGGTGGAAAGTTGGTGGAAAAGGACTGGCGGGTAAAGAGAAAAACTGTCGGACAGTATATATCGGACGGGTGTCGGGAGTCGGGCCCCTCTGCTGGTGGTCCAACCGTGGAGGACGGCGTCGGCAAGGGTCCGGATGTCGCTCTCCAGGACATTGGAGCCACTGTCCTTGAGACTCCGGAGAGACATTACGCTTTTGAATTTTTTTTTTAAAGGGATAACAAAGGATTGCAACCATGAATGACGCAAAGAGCGGACAATACGTTCTCTCTCTCTCTCTCTCTCTCTCTCTCTCTCTCT
>NW_021680775.1:206329-208394 GCF_001412515.2 Diachasma alloeum
CGTAGCTGAAAAAATGTCAAGGTTTTTCGTAAATGAATAATACAAGGTTTACAAATTACTTTTTCTTTAATTCATGTAAAATGATGAAATACATTTTTAGGCTTACAAATGATATTTTTTTCGTTCCAAATTAAAATTATTTACCATCACAAAAGATTATTATTATTATCATATAGTCTTTAGTATGTGGGCATTCGGTAAGCCCCTCCCGCAAAACCATCCAACTCATCGAAGCAAAAATGAAACATTTCACCAAATAATTGATACAAATATCCCTCGTTCTGCTGAGGTATTGTACGACGGAGGTCATCCCTGGCCAGAAGGTAAATCTCCTCGAAATTGCTGCGTATGCGATAGTGGAGTTCTTCAGTGGCTGGCATTCTGTTGTATTCCATATAATGCATGGCAACACTTGTGATCGCCCGGACCAGAGACTCCTTGTATTGTTTGAGAGGCAAGGAGTCCAAAAATTTTAACCACTGATCGATCCATGCCGCTTTGCTTTTTAATGTTGTAATTCTCGGGCTCATCATAATGAGGGGTTGCCTTACATCAGCACGTACAAAAGCAACGCAGGGGTTATCGTAGCTGCGATGGAATCTCACTTTGACATCCCCAAATTGCTTAGCAGGTACATTGTGGACGGCTTTTGGGTGAAACTTCTCAGGATCAAAGTAGTCCGTAATGGCATCCAGATCTTTGTACATAAGGCCCCATTCTTCCCGTGACATTGACAGCACGACACGGTTGGGGCGTACGGCCATAAACTGCACCACAGGAACAAATTGTCCGAGACAGGTAACTTGTAAACCAACACGAATTTGTTTCGTCTCCGACTTATTAAGAGGTATAACTTGCGACAGCACCACCTGCTGTTCGACACCACTGCACTCTTTTTCGTTGATATTTTCCATGTTAAAAAACTGATGAGCGAAATCGGATCGACTGGATGAAATACACCGCGAGCAGCCGCGTTTTATAGCGTTAGGTATGAGAGTGGGGCGCGCTTAATTCTCCCCACCATACACATAACAGACCTATGCGCACAACACACTACCCCCACCGTAGGGAGAGCTGCGGCGTCGGCGTCACACATGACCCCCCACTACCATGGATTTCATATGATGTATATTACCCCCACCTCTATCATGCTACCCCCACTCCTATCATATTGCCCCGCCGCTGTGAATTTTTTTAAATACGAGTGACTTGGATTTATTTTTTGTCAGTCATTCGTGAAAATATATTTAGGACAGTAAAAATGAATAAAATTTGGAGAGATCACGACGTCGAACTGTTCGATAAATATTTCGCAGGTCGGTCACCAAGTGAGAATTACAGGGAAAAACGAAAGCCTAGATCTCATCAGAAACGCATACGTGTATATGTTGATAAATACACAGAGGATGAAAAGTACATACCGCCGAAAAAACAAATGATCGTGGCGAAAAAAGAAAAATAAAGAGGAAGAGAATAAACAATTCGAGATATGTAAACTGCGAGATCTTTGGAAGACATACTCACAACTTCATATTCTTCAGGATAGTCTTCAGTGACGAGTTTCCATGGTTTTTCGANCAAATTGCTTAGCAGGTACATTGTGGACGGCTTTTGGGTGCAACTCCTCACGATCAAAGTAGTCCGTGATGGTATCCAGATCTTTGTACAGAAGACACCATTCTTCCCGTGACATTGACAGCACGACACGGTTGGGGCGTACGGCCATAAACTGCACCACAGGAACAAATTGTCCGAGACAGGTAACTTGCAAACCAACACGAATTTGTTTCGTCTCCGACTTATTAAGAGGTATAACTTGCGACAGCACCACCTGCTGTTCGGCACCACTGCACACTTTTTCGTTGATATTTTCCATGTTAAGAAACTGATGAGCGAAATCGGATCGACTGGATGAAATACACCGCGAGCAGCCGCGTTTTATAGCGTTAGGTATGAGAGTGGGGCGCGCTTAATTCCCCCCACCATACACATAACAGACCTATGCGCACAACACACTACCCCCACCGTAGGGAGAGCTGCGGCGTCGGCGTCACACATGACCCCC
>NW_021680775.1:208432-211800 GCF_001412515.2 Diachasma alloeum
GCAGAAATTTTCCGTGCTGGATTGTTTTCATGAAAAACTTATTCGTCGCATTTTCCGTAGATTTTTTGTCAACCAAATTTCACTCGTTTTTTAAATTTTCAGACGCATGCGACCAGCTCTGTAGAATCTCCCATCGAGGATTTATAAGACCTCCACAACCTCTTCAGTGGGCTCCTATCATCTGAACCGCAGTACGGACAACTGGGACCTCGAGGAGTGGGAGTAAGACCCCCGAAGAAGAAGAAAATTAGAAAAAACGNCAGCCGTGTTTTATAGCGTTAGGTATGAGAGTGGGGCGCGCTTAATTCCCTCCCCCATCANACGGACAACTGGGACCTCGAGGAGTGGGAGTAAGACCCCCGAAGAAGAAGAAAATTAGAAAAAACGAAAAAAAATGTAATTCTAGTTTTTAAGAAAAAAAGATGTATTTTTAGTTTTAAGTTTTATTTTTAAGTTTTAGATTTAAAAAAATGTATTATTTAGAATTAAAGTTTTGAATGAAAAAAAAAAATTATATATCCTTCTTTTTCTTCATTTGAAAAACAAAATACCTTGAAAAATTTACTTTCTTGTAGCATAAGGATTTAAAAAAACAAAAACAATTTCACATTTCATCTTTTATTTTGAAAAGAAAAATTTACATTTACAAAAAACTTACTTTTAAAAACTTACATCTAATTATCATCTAAAAAAATTTAAAATTCGCTTAAANAAAAAAACTTACTTCTGGTATTAAAACTTAAATTTAGTTTACTTCTACAAAAAATTACTCTAATCCATAATCTAATCCCTAATCGCTACCTCAAAAATCAAAAATATTTTTCATTCGTCGGGTTCAATCGCGCGTCGTTTTATCTTATATCCGTAGGCGAGCGTTGCAGCGCCATTATCAAGCCTTGGTTTCGGGCCCGTCGCGCGGATAATCTTACTCTCGGGTTTCGTGATGACGTCATGGTATNTCGTTTCGGGCCCGTCGCGCGGATAATCTTGCTCTCGGGTTTCGTGATGACGTCATGGTACATTGTCCGTCGTATACCCTTGTAGTTGATCTGGTAAGGCTCTACCTTATCGACAACGAGGGCACGAATCGAGTCGTAATGAATCTGTTTACGCGTATCGTAATTTAGCCTAACACCTTTTATTTTACTAACTTCTGCGATGTTTCCATCCGGTTTCTTCACGAGATAAGTATACAATTTTGGACCGCCAGAGACAAAAGACGTAATGAAACTCCCTTCTCCGTAGCCCTCTACTTCGTCGGTCGTCACCCAGAAAATTCCTCAGTGGTAACTCGTTAGTTCCAGCGCTCACTTAAATAACCGAGTCTGTATCATAATATAAAACGCGTTCTTGCTGTTTTTCTAAATAAGAATATANTCTCTTATTGAGTTTGCATGTATTTTCCATTCGGGTTTCGTCTCGTTTTTTTTTCGATTTAGTGTTTTAAATTTTAAATTTAATTTAATTTTTCAGTGTCGAAATTTTTTGTGAAAGAAATTTTTTATGATAGAAATTTTTTCTCGCTTTCTCTCCCGCAGAAATTTTCCGTGCTGGATTGTTTTCATGAAAAACTTATTCGTCGCATTTTCCGTAGATTTGTTGTCAACCAAATTTCACTCGTTTTTTAAATTTTCAGACGCATGCGACCAGCTCTGTAGAATCTCCCATCGAGGATTTATAAGACCTCCACAACCTCTTCAGTGGGCTCCTATCATCTGAACCGCAGTACGGACAACTGGGACCTCGAGGAGTGGGAGTAAGACCCCCGAAGAAGAAGAAAATTAGAAAAAACGAAAAAAAATGTAATTCTAGTTTTTAAGAAAAAAAGATGTATTTTTAGTTTTAAGTTTTATTTTTAAGTTTTAGATTTAAAAAAATGTATTATTTAGAATTAAAGTTTTGAATGAAAAAAAAAAATTATATATCCTTCTTTTTCTTCATTTGAAAAACAAAATACCTTGAAAAATTTACTTTCTTGTAGCATAAGGATTTAAAAAAACAAAAACAATTTCACATTTCATCTTTTATTTTGAAAAGAAAAATTTACATTTACAAAAAACTTACTTTTAAAAACTTACATCTAATTATCATCTAAAAAAATTTAAAATTCGCTTAAATCCAAAAAAACGAGATTGAAAACTTACATGTAGCTTATATCTACGAAAAAACTTACTTCTAGAAAAAATTACTCTAATCCATAATCTAATCCCTAATCGCTACCTCAAAAATCAAAAATATTTTTCATTCGTCGGGTTCAATCGCGCGTCGTTTTATCTTATATCCGTAGGCGAGCGTTGCAGCGCCATTATCAAGCCTTGGTTTCGGGCCCGTCGCGCGGATAATCTTACTCTCGGGTTTCGTGATGACGTCATGGTATATTGTCCGTCGTATACCCTTGTAGTTGATCTGGTAAGGCTCTACCTTATCGACAACGAGGGCACGAATCGAGTCGTAATGAATCTGTTTACGCGTATCGTAATTTAGCCTAACACCTTTTATTTTACTAACTTCTGCGATGTTTCCATCCGGTTTCTTCACGAGATAAGTATACAATTTTGGACCGCCAGAGACAAAAGACGTAATGAAACTCCCTTCTCCGTAGCCCTCTACTTCGTCGGTCGTCACCCAGAAAATTCCTCAGTGGTAACTCGTTAGTTCCAGCGCTCACTTAAATAACCGAGTCTGTATCATAATATAAAACGCGTTCTTGCTGTTTTTCTAAATAAGAATATAATTTCAGACGTGCGTGAGCTATTGTATAAGCCGCAATAACAACGTTGGCTTTGGTAGACAGTTCCGCAGCTTCGTTTAAATGTTTCCAGGACATGAAGAGAGTGTCGTTATCGACAGGGACAAGCCCAGTCACTTCGATTTCAGGATTGAACATTATGTTAGCAAACTCCTCATGTCCGAATAATTGCGNTATAAGACGCAATAACAACGTTGGCTTTGATAGACAGTTCCGCAGCTTCGTTTAAATATTTCCAGGACATGAAGAGAGTCTCGTTATCGACAGGAACAAGCCTTGTCACTTCGATTTGAGGATTGAACATTATGTTAGCAAACTCCTCATATGTCCGAATAATTGCCTTTTTCGTTAAATTTTCTCTTTCCGCAAATTTACCCCAGAGACAGTTTAAACAAAGTTTTGCTACTGCTCTCAATCCAGCATTTTTTTAAATTTTATCCTTGTCGAGTTTTATTCCTTCTCTCGCCTCATATTCGGCTATACAGGGTGTTTCAGAAGTACACGTACATCTGAACACTCTAGGATCAGGGGGTGATTCTGAGGAGAAAAGTCCTCTTGCAATTTTTGATCGAGAGGGTGAGAGAGAAAGAGGGAGAGAGGGAGAGAGGGAGAGAGGGAG
>NW_021680776.1:0-23779 GCF_001412515.2 Diachasma alloeum
CGAATTCAAACGGGTATCCGCAGAAATATAAGGCTTCGAAAGAGTTGCACTAGCATATCAGTTTTCTAAATATGTCCTTCTGATCAAACATAAAACTGCAACTTTTAGAACACGTGATGCATGGATCAGCAATTGAAAACCGTCAAAAATCACAACCGGTGATTCACGGATAGAGTTACACGCTTGTGCCTTCTTATGATTCATCAGCTGTCAGTTTTGTAAATTTCTCTTAGGACAAAGACAAACCATCAAAACTGCAAATTTTATAACACGTGATGCATCGATCAGCAACTCGGAGACGATAAGTTTTGTAAATTTCTCTTAGGACAAAGACAAACCATCAAAACTGCAAATTTTATAACACGTGATGCATCGATCAGCAACTCGGAGAGGACAAAAAAAAAAGTCATGATAGAGTTACACTCACGTGTCTTTTGTGATGACTCAACGCCAACACCCGTAAAATTTTAAGGAATCAATCTGAGTGAAGCACCCACTACTATTGGCTGATCTCCTAATTACAACTACATGATTGGTAGAACCGTGGGGAGGGGGTAATAAGTGTGAATAGTATATATTTGAGGAATTCCCAAGAATTATCAGTATCCCGCCAACAGTTGTTGTGTATCCGTGGCTAAGTTTCCTGCGAGATTTGGAGAAATAGAGGTATGTAATTAATTTGCAAGTTTCGTTCATAAGATTGGTTCCATTTTATGATATCAATTTGTGTTCATTTTTTATTACAAAAGATCTTTTTGAAAAAATGGCTGAGAGAAGTATCAACAAAATCGCCCGATGCGAGACTCTCCCCGTTAAAAGGATTGATGATCTAACTCTGGGTGTGGATTATCAGATTACTGCATTCAAAAGTGTCAACACCAAATATGGTAGAAGAATCGTAGCTACTCTGGGTGCTGAGCATGATGTTTTCCTCCCCGCACGTGTGTCTGCAGCACTTTTGGACGATCACGCAGAATACATCTATCATAAGACATTGCTTGTAGAAGGTCGTTTATCTATACGTTTTCTGGAGGGTCCGTATCACCCATGCGAATTCATATATAAAGAAATGTAATTATATATACTTCATCCATAAAAACTGATTCTGTAATAAATGGGTATATACATATACATATATATATATATATATAGAAAAATGTTTTTGCCTGTAGTATATTCACTATCCAAACCTCCCATGCGTTCTCTCAACGTCTTCATTACATTTGTCGTGGGTGATGATGCATAGGTATATCACTTTTTCTGTTTACGTGGATTGAAAGATAGAGAAAAAGAATTGACACGTTTTTTGCTGACACCTCAAATTTGAGGAACTCGTGGTACTAAGAGACGTCTTCGCGTAGGTCGGCCATTTAGACGTTCATCAGATTCGGTGGTATACTGTTCTCTGCCTGTCACATTTTTTTTGATGGATTTGGGGACAACACGGAGATCTTTGAGGCTACGAAGAAGAGGAAGGTGTGTGGTTGAACAATGTGAGGCTGACTCAACGACAAAAAAGTGGAATTTTCGGTTTAATAACGAGGAGGTACCTATTGAAGCGGTAGTGGAGCAGTTTGAAAGAGCCCTTAACAGCGGTCGTGAACACATATTACGTGCGACGGAACACTATTCGATACGAAAGGCAAGTTTAAAGGCTTTGATTCGAGAGTTAAGACGTGATATAACAGACAATACAGAGTAATTGTTCCCATACTACCCTTGAAAAATGCGTGTGATTGGTAAAAATTTCCAATACCCACGTGGCTGTGCGTTCATGCTCCATAGCTACAGTGAAATTGGACAAAGAAGGCTGAATACCGTCGCGCATGATAACGGGCCGTGCGGTAATACCGGAGAAGCGTATGAAATCGAGTATTATGACGGTGACGTCATACGTGAAGGGGTAGATGAGATCGAGGATCATCGATTAGTGATTGGGAATGGTAAGGTTCAAAAGTTTGGAGAGAAATCCGTTAAAGTGATTCATGATTGTACGTTTATTTTGCAGATGAATGTCCTAATGATTTGCCCTGTGTGAAACCGTGCTGGGTTTCTTTACCTCGCCTAACAAAGCAACAGATTCTTGACTCCAAACTACCAAAATTGAGGCGGTGTGCACCAAGGGAAAGGTGTGCATCATGCGTCAGGGGTCTGGAAGAGGAGCTAGAGAGGGAGCGTACATTATCACCACCGCCTTTGAAGAGGGTGTGGCCGGTGACGCCTGAGGTTGCAGCGAAGAGGAGGCGCGGCAGGCCTCGAAAAATGCCCAAGCTCTCTCGGTGTGACAATAATTATCAATTATAATGTATATGATTTTATTTTTAGACTGTAATAATTTGTTCTGTGTATTTAGATATATCAACCATGGGAAATAACTATTTACATTTTTTACGCGATTGTTAATCATCGACTTGATGAGAAATAAAGTTGTTAAAATTAAATGACGAGAATATTCTTATAAGAAAGAGAATGGTATCAACTCGTCTCTGCAGATGTCAGATTTGCAAGGTAAGCACATGTGGAGACGGCTAGTCTGACCTTCAAGAGCTAGTGTGTGTTACGGTGGAGAAGATGTCACAGAGTGCACGTGCAAAACTGCATGGTCAGCACATTGTTCCAGGGTGAGTAACCAACTCAACGGCTGTCTCCCCAAACCATATAATCATTTTTTTCAGTCCTCAGTGAAGTGCGGCCGTGACAAGATCTCAACTATCGTCAAACATTTGGATTATTGTGTGTGTGTGTGTGTGTGTGTGTGTGTGAGAGAGTGGCTATTTTTTTGTACCGTGTGTGTAATCATGCGTGTGACGGGGAAAAACTTTGTACCCCCCACTACCACCGTCACCCCCCAGGACGAGCCGACACCATCCACCAGCGGGTATATCGCAAAATCATCGCGTCCCGCCACACCCTCCTCGGACACGTCGTCATCGTGTTCCGTCACTGATGACCATGATTGGTCCACCCTGATCAGGGGATTCAACAGGGACCCCATCGCCATCGAGGCAGACCCGGACCCGTACGAGTTTCGGGACGGATATGACGGACTGGACCCCCGATTCCCGGACCGCCGGTGGACTCTCAGGGTAGAACAACCTCTCATTCTCTCAGCTGAGCATCTGGAGAACGATACTCGGCACCGGGGTCCCAGTGGATCACCCCAGCTTGGATGGTGGCAGAGGGATGGACCATTCCCGATGCTTGTTCAACCAGCCGATTACACCCAGGATCGCCTGGTTAGCTGGTTGGAAGAGGAGCGTCGCGAGCGCGACGATTGGGACGCCGAGGACGAGGAGTTGGCCCAGGTGTCGCTGTTCGGGGAGTCCGATGAGGACAGGGAGTGGTAGTGTTTCTCTTCAGTCCCTATAGACCCACAGACTAGTGGTTTAGTGACAGTTATATTTAATGCATAAGGTGAACAATGACGATTTTTGGATTTTTCGGAGCCCTGTGAGGAGAGTGCAGTGACAGGTAAAGTATTCTTTTAATATGTTTACGGTTTTCGCGGATTTTATCGGAGCACCGGTATGCTCTTTCAGTTCGAAAAATTTTGTCCCCCGAATTTTTGCTATATATTGTGGCCTGAGGGTCAACGGCCCCCCAAAACCACTCGAGATTGAGATACGCGTCCGCAGTACACGTTTTACCCCCTCCGCTCACACACGTCAGAGCCGCGTTATTCCGATCGGTGCGATGGTGGGTCCCTAAATATATTAGCGATGGAGGGGGCCAATATTTTTGACCCCCAAATTTTAGTATCGCGGCCGAGGGACCAGTGGTTACTTCAAAACCGCTCGGGGTTGGGGTACTCGTTCAGTATACGCTGTACCCTAACCGCGCACACACGTCGGAGCCGCGCTATTCCGATCGGTGTGGTGGTAGGTCCTTTACTCACAAGCGGTGGTGGGGGAAAAATTTTTGACCCCCAAATTTCAATTTCGAGGCCGAGGGACCAGCGGTTCTCCCGAAACCGCTCGGGGTTGGGATACGCGCCCGGGTGACGCACCCGCAGCCACGCTGTACCCCACCGCTCACACACGTCGGAGCCGTGCTACTCTGACAGGTGTGGTGGTGGGGCCATATCGACTTTAGGTGGGGGGCGCTAAAGTAGTTCCCATACTACTAACATCCATTTTTATTAATTGATTTAATATTACCCGATTTTTAAATTATAACTTCTATGTCACGATTTTATTATTATTTGATTTGATTACACATTATCTTTCGTTGAAACTATTTATCCAAAATAAATATCATGGATTTTTGTTATATTGACACGTTGTTCAGAAAATACATTTTGATTGAACTGAAGCAAATTGACGAATTTCCTGGGCAAAATTATTTAAATATATTAAAATCTAAACTAAACTGTCTCAGATTTATTGGTATTCGGATAGATATTATGATTTGTAATGAATGTGTAAAAATCCCGTATTTCAGGTGAGCATTATTCTTGATGATTATGGCTATTTATTTCATCAGTTTGTGGTTTAATTATTCTTCGGGTTATTGGGACACATTATTTTCTGGTTTTGTTTTCTTTTATTTGTGATAAATCTAAATTTTCGACTGAAGAAGAAAAGAAAATATTGCAATTAAGAACTATTTTTCTCAGAGAAAAATCTAAATGTACACGCATTTTTCCGACATTCAAACATTTCTTCATTTCACTAGGTTTCGCTAGGTTTTTTGTGTCAGTTAGGTGCGGGTAGCGAAATGAATACTCGTAGTCGAAATAAGAAAGGCGTTTGTATTTAGCACGTAAAATGTGTTCACATTCGAAAATCAAATCAGACTGAACATTTTGGTCGAGAGCGTGAGAGTTTGAATAGCTTTCATTATGGTAGGTTCGAGAATTGTCCAAAAATTTCGTAAGGGACAAGGATAGCTTGATATTTGCCGCATGACGATATAGAATATGCGAGACGCGTTATATGAATTTCGGAATAATCATTGATTGTTGCTCGCGCCACAAGTACTCGCCTTCTGCGAAAAAAAAAGAAAACAGAACGAGACCAAAAGAAAAATCAATAATTGCGCTTGGCAGTAACAGCTGGTATATTTTTGCGAAATCTGATGCGTTTTTAGATTGATGACGGCGATGAGCCAGAGTCGCAACATGATGGGCGATACGATGTCGAACGTCGGGATGTTCCAGGCTGAGGTGACTCAGATGAAGATGGTGGCATGAGAGTTGCGTTACTGTCGTCGGGGGCATCTTCGTTCTCAGCACTACTATCGTGCTCATCACCTGGGAGTGAAAAAGCGGGTTTGAGGCGGTAGATGGAGACCACGTATTTTCGCCTTTGACCTGAACGACGAAATGTTTCTCATGCCTCGATATAACTCGGTGAGGCCCCTTATATTGAGACGTGAAGCCGTGATGCAGAGCGTCGCGGTGAACGATAGCATGCGAGCAGTTCGCTAGCTCCTTGAAAATGAAGATCTTCCTCCGGCCATGCCGGGCGACGAGTTGAGCAGCGAGATCAGGAAAGTGATCCCTCAGGTGTTCTGTGATATTGGAAGGCGGCAGCCCGCGTCGTGATGGAGGAGCGAGGAATTCTCCCGGCAAGCAAAGCGGCTCTCCGTAAATGAGCTCGGCAAGAGTCGCGCTAGGGTCTTCTTTCCCGGCGGCGCGAATTCCGAGAAGTTCGATGGGCAGCATGTCCACCCACTAGTTGCTTTCATGACAGCGAATAGCGTCGTTCAGGTGACGGTGTAGTTGTTCCACCATTCCATTCGATTGTGGATGAAACGTAGTGGTGTGGATGTGTCTGCTACCGAGGACTTGCGTGAGAGCGTGAAATAGCTGATTGTCCAACTGTGTTCCTTGGTCGGTCGTGATGCGAAGTGGTACTCCATAGTGGCAGATCCACCCAGCGAAAAGAGTGCGGGCGACACATTCTGCTCCAGTGTCCTCGATGGGAAACGCCTCTGGAAACCTGGTGAAACGGTCGATAATCCTCAAGCGGTTGCGATACCTTTGGGACAGGGTGTGTGGTCCGATGATGTCCACGTGAATGTGTTCGAAGCGCCGCGTGCGTCTTTGACAATCTTGAATCGGGGATGAGACATGAGGGGATACCTTATTTCGTTGGCATGCTAGGCATGCGTGAGCCCACAGTTATCAGTCTTGGTTGATGCTAGGCCAGACGTAGCGTTGCGTCACCAGCTTCGTTGACGCTCATGCTCCAGGATGGCTGACGCTATGGAGAGCGTTGAAAATTCTCTTCGTCAACGGTGCAGAAACGAAAGGTCGAATGAGATCGCCAGACACATCACAGTAGATTGGCGTGGCGCAGTCTGGGATGTTGACCGGTCGCAGCGCGAGAACGTCGTTTTGTTGACCCTGGAAGCGTTGTTGGAGCTCTTCGTCAGCGGCTTGAGCTTCGGGGAGCTCATGAGGCAGTGTGTCCTCAGCACATGTTGGAGTTTCTGGCTAGATGAAAGCGAGCGGTTGTCAGTGCTATCCTCGTCGAAGTTGAAGGACCGCACTGATAGTGTACTCGGAAGCATCGTTGTTTCCCGCAACTCTTCCTTTCAGGTAGTGAAAGCCTGGCGCGATCCGCTACGGAGAGACAGTTTGAGATGAATGAGGGAACGATAACCGCCGCTAACGGCGGCTTGCATTGTTCAGCCCTGTCGCCGAATTTTTGATGATACCAGCACGCGTTATTGTCGAGTGCTGGCGAGGTTGCTCGAGAACGGGGGCGAGATTGAGAAAGAGAGCGAGAGCGTACGATGCTTTGCCCCTTCAAGATAGATGCTAGCTCACTGATCGAAGCCTCGAGGCGAGAAAAACGCGCCTCGAGGACTAAGGTCGTTGGTTCCCGCACGGCGTTGATGTGCGTGGCCGGCAATGCAATTTCATGCAGTTTATCGGCAAGAGTTGCGAGCCAATCAAGAGCCATGTCGGCTTGCGACGCCAGGATGAACTGCGTCGTCATCGGTAGTCGGCTGAGCCACTTGGTGCGTAAGATGTTATCAGGAACCGTGTTGTCGAGGTTCCTGAGGTGGCGAAGGAACTGTGATGGTTTCCGGTCGCCCAACACTTCTCGGTCGAGGAGCTGCTGGAGTCGTGCGTCTCGGGAGAGCGTAAGGCGTTCGACGAGCGTCTCCTTGAGGCGAGTGTAGGGCGTCTCTGCAGGCACGTTCAAGAGGATGTATTGTACCTGAGTGGCGGCATTGGCATCGAGATGCGACGAAGTATAATAATACTTCGTCATTTCATCAGTGACTCCTCAACGTGAAACTGTCCTTTAAGTTGGGCGGATCATAAAGCTGGGCGTTCGGCATTGAAGAGAGGACGCTGTATCGAGACGCGTTGAAGCGGCGTTCCTATTCACTAGATCACTTCGGGGTCACCAGCTCTGGCGGTTAGGTGCGAGTCTCCAAATAAAGACTCGTAGTTGAACTAAGAAAGGCGTTTGTATTTAGCACGTCAGATGTGGTTCCATTCGAGACTCAAATCGCACTGAACATTTTGGTCGGGAGCGTGAAAGTTTAAATACTTTTATTATGGTAGGTTCGAGGATTGTCCAGAAATTTCGTGAGGGACAAGGATAGCTTGATGTTTGTCGCATAACTATATAGAATATTTGAGACGCGTTATATGAATTTCGGAATGATAATTGATTGTGGCTCGCGCCACAAGTTTTTCTATAAAATTTTTTCATCCGTGAGGTATCGAATCTCCAACTTTCACTATCCGGGTGAGGTTTTTACCACTGAGCTACCGATATACCTCGCACCCCAATCCTGCCAATCCGCATATGTCTGCTATTGAGGCCTACTCAATCGGTAGATTCTAATTAGGTTTTACCAACCATCATTACAACCTCCAATTTATTGCGGATTAAGAGGAACAACGACTGGCTTTATGTAATCACATTCTCCCCCTTTCCGCGTGAAGATAACTGATGATCGATCTTCTCTGAACTTGATGAATGGTATGGCATTTCCCACAGGGAAGCCTCACAAAAATTTTGCAAAGTGGTTTGAAATTATTTTCTATTTATTAAAAAATTATATCTTGAGACGATTTGCTACAATTGTTAGATCAGACATATTATTCCTCATCTCCATGTCCAGCCTAAGTAGACCTACTTACATGTGGGCCTAAGTATTCTACTTAGATCTTACCTAAGTAGAATATGCTGAAATTGCCAGACCAATCTGTACACCCATTTTTTCAAACCCCAACCATACCTTCAAGTTACTCCCTCTTCAACTAAATGCTCAGCATAGAAAAAGCCTGTTTTTGGCAACTCGTCGTGAAAGTTAGTGCCAGAATGACCCAGTTATTTCTTTTTTTTTGCAACGATCCCAAGTGAGTTTCTCTCACCCGGGATCGTTCTGAGTGAAACTCAGTTGCCGTTATGTGTTTGGCTTCAGAAGATTAGTGCAAACTTTTTCCAGATAACGTGTGAAACACATAAACGCTAATGAGAACTTCATAAGCAGTAGAAAAATTGCAGGGAGAAATGAGAGTGTGATAAGCAGTTGATTCTAGAGTCAATCTTTCTAGGTCTTTGCGAAGAGTGCGTAAGGATAAAAATTATTGATTTACTTACAAATTATTTCTACTTTATCGTTGAATCTTCAAGATATTCACGTATCTTTTATAGCTTGGTACGGTCGGCACTATAGATTCAACCATTTTCAATCATCAAATTTGTCAATTGAATGGTGTGCGAAAAAATTTAAAACAAAACATGAATATTCAGTGTCATTTAAATTGTATTTGGCACTGATTTATTTCTTTTTATAACATTTGTTGTTTATGACTAAATAACCTTATTTTTAGACATGAAATCAATTTCTGGTAAAAATCTAAATATGAATAAATTTATTACGATTCCGAAGAAATAGTTTTTATGGTACAACATTGATGGTTCATGAATTATTTATCGATCAAGATCGTAATTGAAAAAATTCCAGTTTTCAAAGTATTTAATCAAGCTTCATCCAAAAGTTGAAATCAGACCTGCAAAGTTTAAAATATAAAATCATTGTAAAATGTCCGGAAACTTAGGATCAAATGGGGCTGAAATGAAAGCTCTGATGTTCGAGTACCAAAGTAGAAATGTTTTCGTGAAAATCAAGCTGCGCGACAAAAGCCATTTGACAGATTACATACGACTGCTATGCTCTTCATATATTTTTTTCTCCTATTTTCATTTCTACCAAATTCATTGGTAGTAGGCTTCAGAATGCATCCCGATGTACGTTTTCAAATAATTGAAGGCTTATAAGAATTAGCATTTTTTGAAAATATTAAGACTTATCCCACTCAGACTTCATGGTACAAAGAGGACTAAAACAGCAGAGACTCGAAAAAGTCGCGGAGCAATAGCATAAATAGAAATTGGCCGATTAGGCAAAACTTAATGAGGGAGAAGATAAGGAAAAAAATATCTAAAAATTTAAACTTCCTCTCCATGTGATGAATTTATCAAACTTATCCTGATGTAAGAAGAGTTGTGAGTCGAATGTAGAGAGGGAAAATTTCCGTGTTTCACGGTAGCTCACCTGAGAAAATCTGTCACGTAACTACCTGAGTTCGGATTCCGGCTGGGCGCAGTGGAATTTTGTTGTCTCTAAATACCAATTTTCTCTGAATTTTTCCAATTTCTTTTACATTTTCCTCTTTGTGCGTATACGTATGTATAGAGAGATTATACGTAGTTGATGAATTGAAATGAATATAAAATTAAAATGAATAAATATGAGAAACAGTAGTGGTCCTACGGGTAAGGTGCGGCGGTGGTCATCTAAGGTTTGTCTCATTTTCTGCTATTTCTATAAAATAAATTTGATACAAGTAGGGGTTCGAGCCTTTTTGGTAGAAGACATCTGACCATTTCGTTATGTGTTATAACCCTTTTTCTTTTTTTCATTTCTACCAATTCCATTGGTAGTAACCTTCCGAATGGACCTGTACCAATCTTATTTACAAAAATGGAAACACCAATCCCGCTTCGATGAGATATCAACGATGTCACCAAAAAAAGCTGCCTGCTGATTCAAAAACAATATCTTTTTCATCGCGGCGGGTGTAAAGTACACATTTCCTACACACGGATACATTCCGGATTTGTGAAATCGTCAATTTCATAAATCCGGAAATTATCAGCTCTCACGCGATAGGCCTATTACATTATATGTGTTTTCAAAGATAATAAATGGAGTAGAATAGACGATTTAAGAACTCACAAAATGCCAATGAATCCCACAGAAAGCATATGTCCCCATCTGTGTATTTATATTGAATTAAACAACTCGTAAATCGGTGAGAAAAAATTACGATTTAATTAAGTTTTGTGCTTCATCAGTACTCACTATTAGTCAAAATTTCAGTTGTTTTGTCATTACTTGTCCCGATTTATTGGCACATTTTTGGACAAACGCACACACATACCCACACACATATATACACATCGTCTAAAAAACATCACATCGCGACATTTCATACCACCCTGAGTTATGTGCAAGCAAAATTAGAGAATCGACAAAAAATGCATTTTCAAAGCTTCCATTCTGAAGCAAAAATCATATATGCATTATATGACTTTCTCAGTTATTCTGATGTGAAAATGAAAGGTGAAATATAGATGCGTCAATTTTTCTTTCTCAATAATTCTGGCTGAATTAGTCCATTTCAAGAACTATCGAACATATCGACCGAAAATTTGATATAGGAATGTTCCTAGACAATCCTAACTAGAAGCCAAAGTTTCAAAAGGTTCCCCTGACTTTTCCCCTTGCCGTAGTGCTCAAAATTGAATTACGACCAAAAAAATCCAAACACGAGGATATCTCCAAAAATTTCAATGAGATGGTACCCATATTTTATTGGATCTAGATGGATGATATCAAAACGCACATATTGAAAAAAAAATTGAAATCGCACGAATAATTTTGTAGATATTGAGCAAAAGAGTTTCACGTACAAAGTTGGGTGTCTCCCAAACTAGCGGGCTGATTTCGTTCATCCAAAATCTTAAACTTTGCTACCATAAGACCTGAAATCATACCAAGTTTCATGTTTTATCTTGATTATTTTTCAAGTTATCGTGCGAACAAGCAATTTCAGAAAAAAAGCCTTTTTGGTAGAAGCTACGTGACCATTTGTTTGTGTGTTATAACTTTTTCTTTCTTTCATCTGATCAACCAATCAGATCTGTACCAATTCTATTGAAAAAAACCAATTATGAACACATGGAGACCTCTACAATTTTGAAGTCAATGAATACTTTATAATGATGTATGGAGCTTCTAAGTATTGATCGACTTTCAACGCATTTTCGGGCAATTATTCAGTAATTAACTCTCAAGTAATTTTCTTTTATGAATACTCTTTTATGAATACTCAAGCAACCAAGAGTTGGGCGCCTAAAAACTCCAGTCAGCGCTAATGAATAAAATTACCGGTAATAATTACCATAATTGCCTTTCCTCCATATTTCTAATGATATTTTTGAATACAGTGTCAATATATCGATCTAAATATAGTGTGTTCCAGTATTTAGCAACTGTTGTACAATAAGCCAATTCCAGGGAATTTCTGAAGGAAATTCCAAAAGAATCGAAAAAAATTGAGGTTACCAAATTTATCTAATAATGCGATATTAATAATGTATCGGGTAAAGCCAGGAAGAAAACCTGGTTTAAGTTATCACAAATGAAAATTGTTGGATGGCGGGTGTCGACACAAAAAATGGTACACGGGTTTTATTATTAGAACACTGGTTTATTGGCTACAACACGTCTCGCGTCTCCCGCCTCGCGTATCGCAGTAGAGTGAACTCTTATATGTTACAACCTGATGGAGAGGAGATCCGCGCATGCGCAAGAGATAGTCTCCCCATAACGAATATATATGTCATACGCAAGGGCCTAAGCCCAGTGGGACCGGGAGCTGGCACCACCTTTCCAACACTCCCTCCCGACTGCTTCCGAGTCCTCTTGCCATAACTGACCTCGGACTCGCTTCAATTTAAATACTCTTCTTTCCTAAATAGACAACAAAACAATTATTAAATATTTACATTTATTATTTTGTCAACTTGGCGTTTATGTAGTTCAAACGCCAGAGGTTTGGTGAATACGTCAGCGAATTGATCCCTGGAACTTATCCAGTTTATTTTGCTCAGATTGAGTTTGACACTTTTCTTGATATGATGAGCTTTGACATCAATTATATGTCTTAATTTATTTCCCCCACTCGTCTCAGCCCTATACGTTCCCGCCTTATTATCGCACCACAAGTTAATTGACAACGGGGGTAGAAAAATCAGTTTTAAGGAGTTGTATATCGAAAACATTTCTTGACTCGATTCACTCATCGCAACATACTCGGCTTGACACATAGAGAGAGCCACATAGGACTGTTTGTGAGTTCTCCTGATAATCGAATCACCAAACAGTTTAATCACATATCCACACGTGGTCAATGAGCCTTTGCAATCTGCAAAGCTAGCGTTTGAGTATGACTCAATCTCACCTGTCTCACCTGTATATCTCAACCCTCAGTCAGTGGTTTCTCTCAAGTACCTCAGTACTTTTTTCACCATTTTCCAATCCTCATCTATTGGACTCACCTGGTGTCTACTCAGAATATTGACTGCGTAAGAAATATCAGGTCTAGTAGTCCCTGCTAGGTACAACAAGCAACCCACTACTTCTCTATAAGGACAGTTCAATTTGTCATCGGCCGTACTATAAAACTCATGATTAGTGTCCGACTCTCTAATTTTTCGCTCGTAGTTAGAGGCCTGTGTAGTGTGTAGTGATTGGAGTTCTTTGAGGATGTGAGTTCTCGAAACCGTATTTTGTTAGTATCTTTTTAATATATTTTTCCTGACTCATTTTTAATATACGATTCTCTCTATCTCGTCTTATTGAAATGTTAAGAAACTGTTTTGGCTCACCCATTACTGTCATTTCAAACTCAGAACTCAGTTCAATTTTAAGCTCACCTAATTTATCTTTATCGTTACTCGCCATAATTATATCATTTACGTATAATAGTAGAATTAGAAATTTTTCCTCACTGCTCCAAGTAAACAGACACGGCCCAAGATCAGAGTTCACGAGGCCCACACCGACTGCCACTTCAGTGAATTTCTCATTCCACCGTTTTGGACTTATTCGAAGTCTATAGAGAGATATCTCTAATTTGCACACCTTGGTCTCTCTCTTCTGATCTAAATGAAGAGTCCCCTCTGGGATCTCCATGTAGATTTCCTCCTCTATCTCACCATTGAGGAATGCCGTTTTCACGTCTAATTGGCAGGTATCTAGGTTGTATGTGTTAATGATAGCAAATACAGCCCTAACCAAGTGCATTCGCGATACCGGGGCATATGTTTCTTTCAACCCGTAAACATTTCGATCTTTAAAGCCCCGTATAACCAGTCTCACCTTGTATCGCGTTTCACCGTTCGCTTCTATCTTGCGTTTAAATGCCCACCTAGAGTCAATTATGTTAGCCTTCTGTCCATTTTGATTACGGATCGGTCGGTCTATAATTTTCCATACTTTATTTTTACTCATCGATTTAAGCTCTTCTTCTACCGCCAATGTCCAACTGCTCTTATCTTTTCTTTTGAATTGAATAATCTGAATTAGACTATTCAAATTGATTTTTAATCGGATTAGGGGTTCCTTTACTATCCGGTTTCTCATCTCACCCGACCTCGGATTGCTCATTATTTCTCACCTCTGTAAATCCTTCTTCAATCCGTTCGTTACTCGCAGTTGGAGTTTCCATCGCCGAAACCTCATTCTGTTTGGCTGTGACACTTCGCGTCATGTGTCTTCTTATCTCGATTTCACCACCTACCATATTGGCTATAACTCGCCTAGTTGTATTTTTCTGTAGTTTTCTATTGAATGGACGATACTTGTTTACTTCCAAATCTACTATCCAATACGGTTTTCTGTACACGCCTCAGATAAATGACTCATTTGATTCTGGATTGAAGATATCCATTTTCTGGTCATCTAGATATATCGCAAGACCCATCTCTGCAAATCGTCTTAGAGATAGTAAGTTAGCCTGAAGGGCCTCAGAAAATATCACCTCATCTACTTCAAATTTCTCACCAGTTAACAATTCGATTTCTACCTGACCTACTTCCTTCGTTCTCAAATGCGCTTGTTTATTTTTATTCGCGCAATTAATCACATCTTTACTTTGTTCGTTGAGGGACTTGAAAATCAGTTTCGAATTTGTTAAGTGCTCCGTAGCACCAGAATCTGCTAGGAATTCAGTAATAAATTTATCTTTGTCGAAACAAACACCCACGTGCAATGCCTGACCTCCACAAAGCTCATTATCCACTTCCATGCACTCTCCCGTCTTATTCGAATCTAACTCACCCTTCTCTTTGTTGTCTCCTCCTAAGGTTTTGCTTGAGCCCTCTTTATTAGACTTTGTACTGGTCTTGGGCTTCGAGTACTTGTTGTCTCCTTCGCCTTTCAGGTTATAGTATTTTCCCCTTTGCGCACTTTTTGGATCATTCGCATCTAAACTCTCTGACCTTCTCTTCAATGACCCACCACCACGCCCAAATCCACGAAAACTATTTTCCTGCGAACTGGTGTGTCTTATGTAAACTTTTGGCTTGTTGTTTGTCCCGCCTGAGTTTGGGCAATCCTTAATTATGTGTCCGTAGCCATTACAAATGTAACACAGTTTGCCCTTACTCTTGCCCAGGCAGTTTCGGCCGAGGTGCCCATAGTCCCCGCACTCAAAACATCTTTCCTTAAATCAGGTGAGGTTCGCAGCTCTCACCTCACTGCTCCCCTCCCCAGACTGTTTCCTTCATGCTTCTTCCTGCATAACAACAAGTTTCAATTGCTCATAAGTTAGGGGCTACTCACCTCTAAGTTTAGCTGAGGACTGTACGTACTGTACCATCGGTACAGACCCTATAATGGCATTGTTGAACGCGTCCCTTTTCTCCTCATCAGATAAAGGGGTGTGCAATTTTCGTAAGTTCGAATCGCCTCCTCGAATTTCTCACATAACTCGACTGTTGTCATTTTTCCAATTCCATACTGCATGTTAGAGATTTCTTTTCTCACCATAAATGAAGATACATTAGTTTTGTATCTTTTTATCTCTTTGAGTTTATTTAGAATAGCTACTGGATCTTCTAGTAAAACTACTTTAGAATGATAGTTTTTGTCTATGTAATTGATCAATATGTCTCTTTTAACGGAGGGTTCTTTTTTAAGGATTTCCAGTTTTATGGCTTCAGCAACTTCTTTAGCAGTGCTATTTTCAGTGCTTCCATCACTTTGACTCTTTTCTTCTCGCCTCAGATTTTCCCATTGTCTTTTGCTAAGATTCTCAATTCTCGCTTCTAATTTTTCATCCTCATCTAAATCATGGCCATCATCTGGTAAATTTGACCCATTTCTCGCCTTTTTTCCAGGGTCCTCAGTTTCGGCCCTCCTCAGCGGTTTCTCCATCCCGTAATTGATACGGGAGAGCCTGTCATCCCGGCCGTTTCTCATCTCGCTCATCTCTTTTCTCATTTCCTTGATGCTATCTAGTATCCAGCTACTAGTGTTGGTCTAAATATCCAAAACTTTCACGAGTGTGCTGGTCACAGCATCAAGTTTTGAGCACACCCATTCACGTCTGCCTTCCACTGGAATTTCAGGTCTTGATTTGTTCGCGTGGTATTTCATTGGATTTGTCGAGTGATTCTATAACGTGGACCTTATTTTAACTTTAGATTCCTTGTACTCGATTTTTGTAATCTGGAGTTTACTTTTACCTGCTGTGAGAGCCTCAATTACTACCACTTGTCCCGCACCTTGTTCCGCCGACGCACCTTCACTTTCTTCACCCTCCTCTCCGTTCTCACCGTCCTCCCCGTTCTCACCGTCACTCTCCTCACCTTCGCTCATCTCACTCACGTCGGCAGTAGTTGGTGATTGCTCCTCATAAATTCTGGGCATGATGGGAGGCTTATTGGCGAGGAACTTCTGCTCATGCCACTTCACCAGTAATCTCCACTGGTTCTCTGTCATCATGCTTTTGGCTGTTGTGATAAATAGAATCTATGAATATTAGTATTATCATTTGTATATTGTGCCCTTTCACCGACCAACCGAACACAAGTATAGTCAGCTTCAGGACAGTCAGACACAAACGAAATATGAACACAATATCCCCTCTATGCCCGACAGAGCTGATCAATTTCCACGCAATGAATACAAGCACGCTTCCACTGATCACCCCTTTGGAGCAACCAAACTTCAGATTTTATTCTGAATTTTTAACCAGTATTTTTGTTTTATTTGATCATTTTCAGTGCTTAGTTAATTTGTGATTATATTTGCTAGCTAATATCCTCACAAGCACTTTGATTGCATGCATTTTTCATCGTAACTGTCCTTTTTAATTCATCTCAACTCATCAAACTTATAACACTTAATTGTGTCTGTTCGTATTAATACGGTCTCCTCTACTAACTCGAGGACGATGAACTCGAACTCCTTTATGGAGTCCATCAAATCCAAAGAGGAACGTTAATTGCCTCCACAGCTCCCCCAAGTCATCACCTATGGTAATTTATTTATTAGTTTGCTGATTTGGGCTAGTTCTTATTTTTGTGCACTCTCGCCTTATTTGTATTTCGCATCAATTTCAAATTTGAATTTAGTTTTGCCGCCGGCCGCAGTTGCGATGCGCGCGCGCTGGCGAAGCGTCGCGTGACCCCTTCTCTTTTCTACGTCTCGCCATCTCATCATTCGCTCGAGCTTTGCGTGTGCTGCTTAACTACAGTCACTCCTGATCACTATCCCCAGCAATGCTGCGCGCGCACCCACCACGTTAGCCGACTCTGTATATTGTTCGCGTCTCTCACCGATTCTCCATACTTGGACGCTGCTCTCACCGATTCTCTATGTATTGGACGCGTCCCTCACCATGTTACAACTCTCCCAACTCATCCTTCAACATATATTATTCCCACCTATTTCAATCTATTTTTATTTTAATTTTCTTTGGAATTTTCAATTCCCTAATTAAATATTTTATTTTTCTCCCGGATATTCGTTTGATGGTTTGGTCGTTTGTTGTCCACCATCTTGTCTCCCAGCGTCCACGTTGTTCCCGCCAATCTCCCCGCGACACCTGTTCGTTGTCTGGGAGACGCTTACCAACGGTATAGCACATTCAACCGTACTTACGCCTCTTTCCTCCTGGCTTTTCCATCGTTTCAGCCTTCCCTCGCCTTTCCTCACCACCTCAGACCACCAGACACTTGGCACTATGTTACTGAGGGTTTGTCCTTATTTTTCACTATCACTTTTATTTTTATTTCTCACTTGAGTTTTTATTTGCGCTAGGGAGCGTGCTCTGGGCCCATAACCTGTTGGATGGCGGGTGTGGACACAATAAATGGTACACGGGTTGTATCATTAGAACACTGGTTTATTGGCTACAACACGTCTCGCGTCTCGCAGTAGAGTGAACTCTGACATGTTACAACCTGATGGAGAGGAGATCCTCGTATGCGCAAGATCTAGTCTCCCCATAACGAATATGTATGTCATACGCAAAGGCCTAAGCCCAGTGGGACCGGTAGCTGGCGCCACCATTCCAACAAAAATATAACATTTATTCAGTGAATTTCAGGACCAATAGAGTTCTTTAATAACTGTAAGGTGGTGAGATTACGTCGGATTCACCATCATCCATTTACTCCAATATACAATGCAATTTCTGGATTATCAAACCCCTGATGAGGTATTCCCGATACTTTCAACGCATTACAGAATTTAAGCGTTGAATTGCAATCCCAAAAATCATGAGAAAACAGAAAATATTCCACGATCGACAATTAATTACTAACCCCGGTTTTGGTTAATTATTTATCCTCAAGATTAAGAAGAATAACTGTAAAATTCCGGGTAGGGACAAGCGATTGCCATGTGACTAATCAATCCGATGCCACATGTGTTTTACCCCATACAGTTGAACCGTAATTACCGCACGATTGTAATTGTCCTCACGGAACAAATAAATCTATTTATTCTGGGTATTTCATTTACGCAGTCTTTTTCCCACCACTCGAATTCGTAAGCACGTAATACTCCAAAGTACTTACAGAGTAATTTCCGGGTAGGAGTTCGCACGTGGAGATCTATTTCTACGACCTATTTATCTTCCAAGCAGTCCTCGGACTTTAGGCACCTTGGTGACCCAAACGGAATATTCACCCTTCACTGAGTGAATTTTTATGTGATTTATTAGTCATTTCAGAATTTTATATACTCCCACTGATTCGGCCAGCGGCAACGACGATAGTTCAATCCAGAGTGTCCTCAAGATGGCGGAATTTTCGGGTCCTTGTCCTCTCGTCTCCTTCCCAATTTTCCCAAATCCCCTCGACCAATAGAGTGTTGCCACGCAGACCTCAAACTACTAGACAATTTCTGGTTTTTCCGTGTCATATTTTATGATAAATGGCCGGAAGGTGGTGCCGCCCCGTACCTCGTCAACAGGTTTACACATGGTTATAAATTAGCCCATCAACGGGTCAATAATTATGTAATCCGAGTTACCGGTACGCTAATTGACATCTTCAGTGGTGATATGGCTGGTTGAATAACATTTAACAACACTTTGGGCACTTTATTGGGATATTTCTTCATTATAAATTGGAGGACCCGTCATCAGTACCATTCCCGATATTAGGGAGTGTTTTCGAAGGATGTTTGGATCAAGTATTCCCCGATTTTACGTTGGCGCTTCTTCCCGGACCCCCAACTGTCATTAAGGGCTCCGGGCATATGTCAGCCCACATCATCACCAGCTATCATCAGCCACTAGTCCCTGTGTTGCGGATACCGCAATTAATTACCAGTAATATTCAATCCCGAATAAAAATCTCCAACATAGCTACATATAAGCATAAAGAAACGATTTGTTCGGGCCCACATACGGACCCTTATAAGGATAGGTGGTACACCACTAAAAGAAAATAACAGAGCTGCCGAGAACAGAAACGGAAAAGTCGTAAATTATCCAAACGCCTCCGTTTTTCCTAGCTGTCAAAATTGCCTGTCGTTAAATCAAAAAACCAATAAAAGTCAGTTTTCTGCCCTCACTTACGGACCCGTATTAGTGTAGGAGGGCCTATTTTTCTAACACTCAGATGAGGCATCGGCGCAATAGGAGGAACCTGGTATCATAGAATACCAGTTAAAAGTCACAATGGAAAGGAAGGCGGTGACAGCCCCTCTCATGAGCGAGCGAAGGAGGGGACATACGTACGCATCCGATTACCAAAACGGAGAGTTTTGACGAACCACTCCATAAGGCCCTAATGAAAAGAAACGAAGACACCAAAGGAAAAACGGGGAAAAGCTGTAAATTATCTAAATCCCTCCCTGGCTGTCAAAAAATTGCCAAGCGTCAAATCAAAAACCAATAAAAATCAGTTTCCTGCCCTCACCTACGGACCCATATTAGTGTATGAGGGCCTATCTCACTAACACCACTCGAATGGAGGCACCGATGTAACAGGAGGGACCAGGCACCGCAGGGTTTTCTTAAATACTCCTATAAGCGACAGGAGGATCAATTTTATTACCGAAAGAATGGAGGAAGCCAATGAAACCGTCCTATGAAATACTGATAGAAAATGTGTACAATACATGACAAATCGATCATCTATGGATTGAACGGAAATCTAAATTTCCTCCAATTTATGCACCTCAGCAATAAAAACGTGGAATCAACGGGTGGTCCCCGAAAGAGAACGATCCCCGCTCGAAATCAAATCTGAATGCACTGCACCGCTAAGCACCCAAAAAAGGGGAGACCAAAAGGCAGGCGATGCCTCTGAACTATTAACCCATTTTACATTTTTGTGGTAACTTTTGGGTCCTCTTAATCGGAAAACCCTTCACACCTTCGGTAGGATGATGCACGGAGATTCGTGTATAAGGGAGCGATTCTGAATAATTTTATCTTTAGCCTAAAACCAAATTTTGTGACAGTCACTACGCACCGGGTCACTCTGAACAAAAATTTTGACTTTGTTCAACTGTCTTCTAAATTCGTATCCAAGACAGTCTTTGTACCATTACGAAGCTCGGACTCTTCGTGACGACTCATCTCTGGTAATCTACAGCCACTCACTATACTAGTGTGGCTATTCTACCCCGAGATTTTACTATGTATTCTCACGTCAAGCACTGGAATCCGGTGGAGAGCTAATTTTGTTGACTCCACCTTTTTATTCACCGAGTCTTCAATTCGAATTTCGCGGACCACACCTGGGACCTCTGAAACTTCGTGAAATTGCCCAGACATCAATTTCAATTCTTCAACAACATCATCGACATCATCAGAGCTTGCAACCCCTACTGAGGCGTCAGAGGCTCTAGAATCATCATCGTTACCTACGTCATCGCTACAACCTCCCGGGCCGGCTCACGAGCCACCCGAGCTTTCGGCACCTCCCCAGATTTGAAGGAGACACCAGAGATCCTGAGATATCGCCCCTGAGTGATCATAGCCACCCCATTTGACATCTCACTAATAGTAAGTCAAACAAACACATAAAACTATACATTTTCCCCTCAATTTTTCCACAAATACTTCCTCCCACATACTCCTTGTTTTTTCTTGGATCACATCCATCTAACAGTGTGCGCTATAATAAATTCAGTAAACGGCATTCGAAGGTCTCTTTCTTATTGCTAACTCCTCTGTATGATAACCATTGTACACTTTAGTGTTTAATCCCACGCAATCAGATCCCAACCGATTATATTTCAATAATTCGTTTCCCTTTCTCGGTTACTTCGGTTGTAAATAGTTACGGTCAGATTGACTCAAAGAGTCAATTTTTCTTTATTATTCCACGTCATCAAATAAAGAAGTGTCCGCAATACCTGTAGTTCTTCCAGGGATTCTCCTCAGACAGAGCCTGAATATTTTATGTAGGGTGTTGTCATTATGACCATTGGAACATTTGACTGTCTAATAATCTTACGTCCACGAGTTTCCCTCCAATGGTTGGGGACAATGAGGTCTCCATCCTTCGGCGTTGTTAAAAAGCCGGGTTGTTCAGTTCCAGAGCATTCTCTTGAGATTCTACCTGGTTTCATATATTTTTGCCTTTGTTTTGTTTTTCAACAAAAAGGGAGGAAGGAAGAGGGTTCCATCGGTCGGGATTTAGTTAGGTGCATTTTTATTCATTTTAAGTGGCTTGTTTACTCGGGATTATAATGATACTAAGTAGACGAGGAGTCGTCCTCATCACAACATCTACACATGGAGTTATAAACTTCAAAAAAATATGAGATATTTCTGTAAAATGATATTGCAAGTAATTATAATAAAAAATTCGATTATCCAAGAAAAACACAGTAATTACCGTAATACACGATTTTTCATAAAATGTTCCCTATCAAGAACTAATAAACCAATTACACTTAAAGTTTCTCCAGTTATGTCGAGATACGCGGTAGAGTATCAGCTAAGAAAAGTTTTAACTCCGACTGTACAAAACATCTGGCAGAGCATACCGCGTATCTATACACGAGAGGACTTTGCCCTCCACTACCTCTAAATGATCGACATTCGGTATAGTAAAAACGGGACGACAATTCGGAAAATTGTCCTTAGTCTCTCTTGTGACGAAATTCCAGGCGAATTCGTCACCTGCGGAACTCCAGGGTATTTATATATAGAAAGAAAGGAGAGAGAGAGAGAGAGAGAGAGAGAGAGAGAGAGAGAGAGAGAGAGAGAGAGAGAGAGAGAAAAAATTTATAAACCGTTACGTTTTCTTCGCGATAAAAATCTATACGGAAAATTAGAGCTACCTGCTACCTTAACTCTACTTCAAGAGCTACCTTAAGTTCGGTGAACTACTTAAATTGGTTACCTATCGCGTGAATCGTTTCCCTAAATTTTTAGAATAATATTCAGTAAATAATTTCATTAAATAAACAAGATATTTTGCAGATATTTTTTTCGAGTCAGTTTTGTTGAGTTGAAGTTTAGTATTTTTGAGATTTTCCTACGTAAAATCGGTTAAGGATCAGGATATCACCGTGGAATATTTAGCTAAGATAATGTGCTACCTAGTGTTTCCTGTAACCCTTTTGGTTTTTCGATAGAGTGTGTACATAGCTCGAGTTGAAATGCTTGCGCTCCCTTGAGTGAGAGTGTTAGGGCTTTCAGTTGGAAGGCCGTGGAAACGATTGCCCAGTCGTCGAAAGGGATCGCCATTGGGTTTTTAGTTTAGTTAAGTTGCGTTTGCGTTTGAGTTTCCATTGGTAGAGTCCTAATTCCTTTTCAGAGAGTGCCCTCTGTAGATAAGCTACCTTATTCCGGTCGCAGATGGAGTGAAGATCCGCCCAGCCATCTCAGTTTCACGTTGAGTTCAAGTAATTACAGTTTTGTTCAGTTAAAATGATTAGAATCAAGTATAGGGAAATTCAAATTTGAATCTTCAAATATTTCGCGCACAATTACCCCGGGAATCGATAGTTAGCATCTCCAACACTCGAGTTAGTACCGTACGAGGCTAGTCTCCCCTAGACTCCCCATCACTACGCAGGCCTAACTAACAGGCCCGAGCAGACACACGCGACAGTCGCCATTACAGTATCCACCCGGACGACCAAGAGTGAGGTACGAGTCGATTTAGCTCCCTGAACGAGTTTTCTTTCGAGGTAATTATCGAAGCCCCGTGACCAAAATTCCGTCAAATTCATCGCTCCAGACTATGGTAAGTACTCGTGTACTTATTTAGAAGTGATTAGAAGTGAATTAGTGCGGTTTTCCGAAAAAGCGATTGGACCACGCGGGATGACGTCGCTAATTCTAGAAATGAGGCCAACACCGATACTCATGGTTTGAAGGGTAGAAAACCCTTCAAACGAACCCAAATGCTCCCTAGAAGCTACCTGAAATTATCTAAATGATAATTACGCTACCTGAATAAATCCAAATAGTAATAATCGTACCTACCGTAACTTTTGGGCTATAATCCATGCTATATGCGTCTCGCTACGGCGATTGATGCAACTCGCTACCTGCTTTATTGCGAGTTTTTGCTTGCTACCTTTTCTCACACTCTTCACGTAATTATACTATGCTACGTATTTCTTTATATTTCTCAAACTCACACGAGTTTTGGGAGAAAAATTAGGCGACCTGAATTGCTCTTAAGCTACCTTATACGCGTTTTAATGCTCTCTAGCGTTCGTTGAGTTTTGGATTCCGGTTGGGAATGGGGACGCTATCTTTTTAGATATCTTTACTTTTATGGTTGGAATTCAGAACAATAAAATTATCTAAGCTCTCTTACGTTCATGAATAAGCTACCTATTATTTTAGATATAATTGGAGACCGTAAGTAACCTATTTTCATGGAGGAAATCCCTCCATTTCCGGGTTAGAATTGCACCCTTCCGGTAAACCAGCCACGTGGCTAATTCAAGCTCCTTAGCTCATTTTGCTAAGTTTCCGCTCGATGAGATCCCTGATTTTAATGCGTTACAAATGGCATAAGAATTAAGAAAACCATTATAAAAACGCTCCAGAATTTGAAATTTAATGAATTACCGCCGAAAATGAGAAAAATTAGTAACTTCTCGGGAGCTCTTTCTCTCTCGCGCGTACGCTACCTTGCTATAGTATCTCTCTCTCTCTCTCTCTCCGTCTCCCTCACCCCTCTCTCTCACTCTCTCTCTGTCTCTCTCTCTCTGTCTCCCTCTCTATCTCTCTCTC
>NW_021680776.1:28833-36587 GCF_001412515.2 Diachasma alloeum
CTCTG
Organism: Diachasma alloeum; assembly: GCF_001412515.2. Classification (NCBI taxonomy): domain Eukaryota; kingdom Metazoa; phylum Arthropoda; class Insecta; order Hymenoptera; family Braconidae; genus Diachasma; species Diachasma alloeum. The sequence continues at coordinate 28,839 of NW_021680776.1, forward strand.
TCTCTCTCTCTGTCTCTCTCTCTGTCTCTCTCTCTCCCTCTCCCTCTGTCTCGCTCTCTCTCTCTCTCTCTCTCTCTCTCTCTCTCATACTTAAAATTATTATTCATATATTTTCATGGAATCCCGGAAAAATAGACCATGGAAAAAAGAGACGAAGGGAAATTTTTAAGTTGGGTGGGTTTTAACACGTTTTGGGTGTGTGGGCTCTTTTTTCCTGGTCTATTTTTTCCGCCTACCATTCAAGTCTTCTAAATGTTAATGGATCTTTTTTAGGATAATTGGGATTATTTCGAGTCATATGGATGTAATTTGGTATTTGTAGAAATTTACGATTTTGTATTAATCTCGGCAATAGCGAAACACGTCAGTACAATTATGTTTATTATTCAATATCGACCTTACCTATCCCGTTTGGAATTTAAGACATTGGTTTATTGGTTTTTCGATCGATGATTGGCTTTGTTAATTGATGTTCTCGTCCACGAATCCACCTCTCTCTCCACGACCCGCACACTGAGCAGCCGAGTAAATCCCGTACCCTCGTAATTCACCTTTCTGCGTATGGTTTGTGATATGTTTCGTGTCGTTATTGGATTTTTTGGGACAATCAGAATTTAGTTTTAAGTTTGCGTTTGCGGTTTGTCAATTCCGCATTGCTAAAAATCGGCTGGCGCCCTATATACACGAAGTAAGGATTGCATGAGCTGCTGATTGTTCCCGCAGTCCAGTTTTAGTGTTATGGTTTTTGGCGTTTCAGACTTGTCGGATTACGAGAACGAAGGTAATGAGTTTGCCGTGTTTGGATAATCGAGAATATTGGGTTAGGGTTTATTGCGTATTTGTTGAGGCCAAAGAAAAATCTGTACGCTCTATATAATGAAAAAATCTTTCAGCCTCTTGAAATTCAGGCAATGACTCCCAAGTTTCAAGTAAGGTCGGATTAAGGTCGGATCCAGGTCGGATCAAGGTCGAGTCGAACTCGGGTGATATGGGCACCCTATGCATGAGCACCCTTATGTGGACACCCCCTGCGTGAGGACCCATGTGTTATGTATCGGTACCTCCCAACTGTATTACCTGAAATTTTGCTTTTTATGTTATTTTTCACAGAAAAGAAACGTGAAGTAGGTTCTCTCCTCCATGCTCATATATGATTACTTGGTTTTCATATACAAAAATAAAATATGCAGGTAAAGCTAAAATTTAGGTGAACGTGAAATATGTGGATATTCTATTTTAATGTAGTAATTTTAATTCATTGGAACGAGGAATCGATATTTTCTTTCCTCTGTCTTCTACTGTCACTACTAACTTCATTTGAAGGAAAAAAAGAATGTAAAATTTGTTATCTGTCGTGGTTAACGAAGGAAAAAATTGACTGTAAAATTTGTCACCCGTAGCGGTTGCTGTAGTTCTATTTCTTCAACAATGTTTGACTGCTTCGTTCAGGTTTTCTGGGTATCTTTATACTCTTTACAGTCTCGCTTCTCATAACGGAAGACTCTGTTACGATTTCCTCTTCCGGACTTCACTAAATCAGTATTACAATGACACTTTTCTTGATGAAGATTGAAATGAAAACGACATTAGCGATGAAACGATACATGCATGCTTTGAATAATTCCTCAATCAGGGGAAGGTAATTTATTGAAAATTCCCATAAAGATTTCATATCGAATTCTCAGCGCTGTATGTCACATTTATAGTACATGCATATAAAAAATGCTGTGCCACGGCCTGTTGACAATAATCCCAATTCAGTAAATCATGAAGAAGAGTTGGATGAACAAGGGATAACATGTTATACACATCCTTTTGAATGGATTGTATACAGCCCATCACAAATCAGTTTTCATGATGATATTATTTTCGAACATAATACGAACTTTCGTGTAAGAGGTTGTAGAATAAATAAATTGAAAGTGAAGATGATTGATTTCTCCATTTAAAGTTTGACGGGAACGGAAATTATTGAACAAGGAGAATTTTTTGGGTACGAACTCAAAATAGTTGACATCGTTCTCATGTTTTTCATCTTCGTAAAAAATAACTTATAATATTGTCATTCTTTTATAGACATGAAAATCTAAAGTGTAGCTGGAGAGCAGAACATATGGGACATTCCATGTCATCTCAGCCACACCGGATTTTTTTTTGTCTGGGAATAATTATTGATTACGTGCATTTTGAACTACCACATATAGCCAGTGATCATGCAAAATTTCATTACCCTGCCACTTTTTGTTTCTGAGATAATCATTAGGAAACTTGAAATGTTCAAAAAATCATTACTTCTGAATGGAGCTTTCGATTTTTATAAATAAAAAAAAAAAAATTTCATTTTTTCTCGTACCTCAAGATAAAGAATACTTCAGAGCCATCAAGAAGCTCTTAGACCGGTTTTTCGAGAATTTTTCGCGTTTTTATTTTTTTTTCACTCTAGGGCCGCTCGATATTCGATCGAAATATTTTTTTTATGATAGACGATGTCCTTCTATGATATTAAAAAAATACGCCATAATGGAAGAGCGCAGCAATGCACCGGAAATTTTTTTTTTTTCGAAATTTATAGGTTTTTCAGTTTTTAGGAGAGATCCATTGTTTTTTTTTCAAAGAAATCAGTCTGTCAACTATTATTCTTTGTTCATATATGATGGCAAAAGAGTACGCCATCATGTAAGAGAGAAAGAATCCTCCAAAAAAAATTTTTCTTCGAAATTTTTACGTTTGTCTGTCGTTTAGGAGAGTTGCATTATTGTTACTGAAAATGGGGTTTGTCAATAGACATTTTCTGTTCTGTTGGATAGAATAGACTATTGATATGACTATAAATCTTTTCTCAACAACACACTGTGCTTTCCACTAATGAAAAAGAATGGGAAAAAACAATTTTTATTCTTCTATAACGACAACATTTTATACTTTCACATTTTTACATTTTTACAATACGGAGAAATTCTCCACTCTCTTCGACGACAAGTTCCAACATGATGAATTATTTACATCACGATTACTGTCTTCTGCGGGTTTTTCGTTTTGTTGTTGTATGTTTTTACTTTGGGAAAACCTCCTCGTTAGCCGAAGCCGAATATCGTTTAATTGACAATTGCTCTCCTGGTAACGGAATGAAACAATGGTGTTTTTGAATGGCTGGAATAGTTTTGGCACTATCAAATCTCTCTCTCAACTTAGTTTTGATACTCTCGTGTTCTGCCTTGGTGAAAAAAAAACACCAATTCCAAAATTTTCTTTTGACCATCGAAACAAACCATCTGGTGTGAGGATTGGTTCACCATGAGCGATTTGCAAGCTCTTACGTCTCGCTTCTCTCTTAAAGACAGCTCCTACTCAAAAACGTAATTTTCCGAAAAATCACAATGCACTAGAACTTCGCGATTATCCAAATTCTCTTTTCGCTGTTTGACAAAAGCCGATTGTTCTTGAGCGATGAAGTGATGTGGCTTCAATACTATCAATCGTTCCATTAGAAGATCAATGAATTCATCCATCGGGAGGGTCTGTGTCTGCAAGGTACACCTGTCAGTACTTTGCCACACGCAAAATTCGACCATTTCCACGACAGAATCACAGAGAAGTTTCTTCAGTTCACATGATAATGATGTCACTCCAGGACAATCGTTACATTCATCCAGATGATAGGCCAGGGTTGGATTTATACACATCAATTTTTCTAGACAATCTTTGTAATCTCTGAGGGGACAGGGGGAATTTTGAGTTAGAGGCGCAATATTAATTGCCTCTAGCATCAATTTGCAATTTTGATAATACGTACAAACACATACCACGTGAGTGCCATTTGCTCCCACCACTATACATTGTTTAGGTCTCAGCTCGGCAAACTTACTGAAACCGACCTTAGCATCTTCATTCGCATGTTTGTACTTCCGATGAAGGACTTTTAGATTTTCGAGTATCATTCGCTTTTGCTCTACTTTCTTCTCTCCATTGATCTGGATGGATATTTTATCTTTAATTCCTGGCATGACGCGACTGTGCTCTAGGTAAAAATTGTGTACCTTCTCGACGGTTGTGCTGGGTAGTGAATGACCTGCTTTCGCGATTGGTGAAGCAAACACTCCTTTAATTTTTCTCAATCTTTTCGCTCTTGACGCCATATCTGGTAGTTCCAAATTCAGAAGCAATTTTCCGCGCACTCCACGACTGTGGATGAACCGTCAAGATTTGCAGGCGCTCGCGGTAGTTTTTCAGATCTTTGAATTTCTGCTTCAAACCATCCAACATTTCTTCTAGTTCTATTTTTCTCGCAGATCGATACTGCTTAGATGAAGATGTCATCTTCCGAATCATAATCCATGGAAGAACTGTCGAATTCAGCTTTATCCTCTGGTTCGTCGTCGATTGATATGCCGGAATCATCAAGATGGAAAGATCGACCTGATCTCAGAGAACTGTTCATCACATCCAGACTTGGGTCACATGTTTCCGCTTGGAGCATTGATATACCGGGTGGAGTTTCCGAACGCTGAAGATGTGTAGCATTAAGTTTAACCGTGGGGACAGATGGAGGAATGACATAAGTTGGAGCTCTCGTTCGGCATTGACCACAGATTTTCGCAGACAATGGTAAAAAAGGAAATTTCTCGTGTAGTGTCAAGGAAATCGGATGTAAATTATAACCGAGGTGTCCCTTCTCACCAGGAGCCGGCATTGGATTCACACATCTATCACTCCACGGCATTCTATGAAATCCGAAAATATCAATTCCGAGAATAAAGATCATTTCTCTATAACCAACGTGAAAATTCCTTACCTCGTTGCAAGAATAGAATAAGATAGGAGCTCGCTAATCCATCCACACAGAATCGTATAATGATAAAAAATCAATCGAGAAATTGAGGTTTTTCTAGAATTAAATCCTTGGAACCAACTGATGATGATAAAACAATTAATTGATTCCGTTTGTTTCTTCCTCTCATTTGTTTGACCATAATTTAGCAAACTTCCGATGATGATAATGTTCAATTCAACTATCTACCCTTCCAGTAAACATTTCGACGAAAAATTTTCTTTTCGGCGCACTCTTTCTCCGTTACATGATGGTGTAGTCTTATGTCATCATATATGAATGGAGAATAATGATTGACAGACTCATTTCTTAAAAATAAACCGATGGATCTCCCCTATAAACCGAAAAACCTAAAAATTTCGAAAAAAAAATTTTTTTCCGCTGCATTGCTTCGCTCCTCCATTATGCCGTATTTTTTTCATATCATATAAGGACATCCTCTATCATAAAAAAAATATTTCGATCGAATATCGAGCGGCCCTAGAGTGGAAAAAAAATGAAAACACGAAAAATTCTCGAAAAACCGGTCTAGGAGCTTCTTGACGGCTCTGAAGTATTTTTTATCTGGAAGTACGAGCAAAAACGAAAATTTTCTCTTTATTTATTTATCAAAATCGGATGTTTCATTCAGAAGTAATAATTTTTTGAAAATTTCAAGTTTCATAATGATTATCTCAGAAACAAAAAGTGGCAAGGCAATTAAATTTTGCATAATCACTGTCTATATATAGTAGTTCAAAATGCACCTACTCAATGATTTTCCCCAGACAAAAAAAAATCCGGTGTGGCTGAGTTGACATGGAATGTCCCATATACAAAAATTCATAATTATAAGATGAAATATCTGCAGTAGACAAGAAGTTTTCTCACTTCCATCAAAACTAGAATAATTCTCATAATGACAATTAGAGGTTTTCTCAGATGAAAATGACTTTTATCATTTGAAAAATCATTTTCATACAAATTTCTTTTATTAGAGTCCTGCTCTCCTTATTCGCTTCCTCCACAGTCATTTGCACATTGCACCATCGGAAGTCTACTGTAATTGATTGAGGAAAAAATCCAAAAATTCTCAGGGTTTTTCCGATTAAAAATTTTCTTAATAGTCTGCATAACCGGATCCTTTCGAAAATTCTTTATCGACATGGATGTTTTTTTTTATCGTTATTTTACATCGCTTCGACCCGGTTAGGGTATACTGCGATGATGATCAAGACTTTAAATGGTTAGATCGCACTATTCTACCCGGCTGGGATTTGAACTCGGAACCATCGATATGGATGTGAAATCAGATTTCTCCCGATTATGTCACGCAAGGGACGCCCTTCGTCGGAATCATCGGGAAAAGTTTTGCGATCATCAGACTACTTTCAATAGGGAACATACGTTTTTTTTTTCAATGTAGGGGCCCTAAGATTGCAGTTAAAAAAAATAAATACTCCAATTATTGTTATTTAATCAGAATCATTAATTAAAAATCGGAATTTTGAATGCCAAAAAAGGCCTGTGACGTCCCAGCAGTGCAGTGGGTTTATGACCAGTAGTGACATCTTACTGCGCTTGATCTGTTGTATAAACTGTTTGAGCTCCCGTTGATTCGTCAATTTTGTTTGTTATGTATGGGAAATGTTTATATACATTTCTGAGTGTCTGATGCATTTGTTACTCTAAAATGGAAAACAATATGTTTAAAAAGGCTCGCCGAGCGAGTTACAAAAAGTGTTTTGTACCACAGTGTATGAGCAATACCTCGATCACTCCAGATAAATCTTTCATCCCTGTGCCGAGAGATAAGAGGAAAAGGGAAATTTAGTGCAATGCTACAAGTTATTCTGGAGAAGAATTATCCATAATGTCATATATTTGTGAAGACCACTTCAATGTAAGTGCGATAATTGACAAAACCATTTTATAAAGCATTTATCCAATTCAACCCGGATGAATCAAACCCAGAGTTCCCCTAGACTCAACTCTGGGTTTAGGGAAATTTCCCAGAGTTTCCCTGGGTTTTTTCTATAAACACAGGATCACCTCGGGGTCAACTCTGGGTTTGATCCATCAGGGAATGTTTTAATTCAACCTGGAATTTTCATTTCTCTAGTTGAAAGAGGATATGGAGAATTATTATGAGTGGAAACTCATGGGTGGAGTTCGAAAAATCATGAAACCAGACGCTTACCCACATTTTTTAGGCTGTTAATTGGGAAATTCATCCAAAATCCTACCTGAGAAAAGAAGTATGGTGGCCCTGAACGTGGATAAATCCTCGAATACTTCGAATTTGAATCCTTCAACCGTATCAAATTTCATCACCACGAGCCAGTGTCGAATGATCCCAACAAGTTACTTCAATGTGGCAACGGAGGAGCAACCTGACACATTCGCAGTACACGACGTCGAAGATCATCTAGCGCAGAATATGAGTTATCGAATACATCCCGTGGAGAGATATGTACAGACTGAGGCATTCTCTTTTCACGTGTCTCATAAGAAAATTCAAACACAAGTTTTACAACAAGACGTCGGAGTGGAATGCAAACCAGAGGTGAAACACATTTCAACCTCGCCGATCAAATCATTCTCCCTCAACAAAATTCTAAAGACCAAGGAAACAGATCCTGAATCCTCAGACAAACTGAAATCAAGTAGCATGGCGCAATCATCCACTTTTGCCCCTTCTGGAAGCCTCGAGAACGATAGCTCAGTTATATCAATAAGTGATGACAGCTTAGGGATCGAAAGGCTAATGAAAACAATTTTTGAATCAGTGACACGAATTATTATCGAGGATAATCCTTTGCTGTTTCTGGGGATACCTAAGCAATCAATGTATGTGATCGATGAATTGGAAAAACGGAGTGGAATCGAATTGAGATATATATATATATATATATATATATATATATATATATATATATATA
>NW_021680776.1:36597-44550 GCF_001412515.2 Diachasma alloeum
ATATATATATATATATATATATATATATATATATATATATATATATAATATTCAAGAAAATCCGACAGAACAGTCCCAATTCAATATTGGCCTATGAGTTCGGATATTCAGAGACCCACATCTCTAGGATATTCAACGAAAATATCACAATAATTGCTGGATATCTGGAACAGCTGATTACTTGGCCATCTCCGAAAGAGATAGTTGCCAATCTTCCAATCCAATTTCGGATACGTTATTCCAAGGTCCAATCGATTATCGATTGCTTCGAGATTTAGATAGAATATTTGACCAATGCCATGCACCAGGCAGTTACCCCAGCAAATACTTGATCTCTGAGCAAAATACTTGTTGTTACCCCAGATGGGCTGATCAATTGTATTTCTCCGGGTTATGGTGGGCGTACGAGTGACATGGAAATAGTCAAAGATTCCGGCTAATTGAAAGTTCTGCCGCCTGGTGCTGCTGTCTTAGGTGATCGTGGATTTAAGCAAATAGATACAATTCTTTTTAACCAAAAATGCACTCTAATTAGGCCACTCAGTGTCATGGCGAATGTTAAGCCGATAAAAAATGAGGTAATCTTATCAAAACAAATAGCCAGCCTGAAAATTCACGTGGAGCATGTGATTAGACGTATCCGAGAGTTTAAAATGCTCCAGTGTCATAGTGTAATTTCCGCAATAGTGAACGCAATTATGTGGCGGCCGATGCGTCGGGCTTTTCAATTGTCAGCAGGTGGAATGTTCTAGAAGTTCAGTGACAGGATGATTCCACGAGACAGTCAATTATCGTTGGAGGATATCCAAATTTTTCAATTAAATCCCCGATTTTTAGAAACAGTCTCTCACAATTTTTTTTCCTGAAATCGATTTCCAAAAAATTATCCTCAGGGCAGAAAAATAATTGTTTATGAATAATTCATAGAAAAACGTCGGGATTTTCTGAATGTTTCCGAGCGGTTTAAAATGAAAAATTACTTTGAGACCTTCAAATTTTGAGGCATCAAATCATCTTAAAATGTTCGGAAAAAAATTATTCAAAGAAAAATAAAGTAATCAAGTGCTTCGACTTCCTCAAGGGCTGATCAACAAATAATTGCATCATAAATACTGATTAACAGTTTTTTTATTCAATCCAAGCAGTCAATTATCGTTTGAGAATATCAAAATATTTCAATTGAATCCCCGATTTTTAAAAGCATTCCCTCACAATTTTCTTTCCCTGAAATCGATTCCCAAAAATTATTTTCACATTCGAAAATTAATTGTTTAAAAAAAATCCCAAGAGAATTAGAATTTTGAGAGAAAAAATTTCCGCTTCACCCAGCCGGGAATCGAACCCGGGTCTCCCAGATACGCGCCGGGCACTCTTACCGACTAAGCTACCGGGAACCACAGAAATTTACTCTCAAATTCACCTCATACACCGCCTAACCTCCTTTAGGGATTAAAGAATCCTAAGAGAATTAGAATTTAGAGGAAAAATTTCCGCATATTGACCACAATCTTTTGGACCGTCTAGATGATGCTGTAGTCATTGCTGCAGCATTCGTGAATCTTCAGAGTAAAATAATTAAGTGATGCTTATATTAATCATGTTGAATATGTCTTTATTTTTCTACATCATGTTCTTCTTATATTTATAAAATAAATTACAATTACCTATCGATATATCCTAACCCAACTTACATTAATGATCAACAGACATTAGCCTTGGGAATACAGCTGATTTCCACCAATTTAATGACCTCATCATGATTTGTGATATGAAGTGTTCATCAAACTTTTCCTCTAATACTTTCAGGACTTTGTTTTCCTCGAAGTGGGGATCGGCAACACAAAAAAATGCTTCTCGTTTGCCTGAGAAGAGCATCTGTAGTTGCATTTGAGAACAACACTTTGGCGTGATCTGTCCATTCACACTGTCGTAATTGGAGACAGTTCTTTGGGTACTCGGACATTTTATTTCAATCACAGATGAATGAGTTATTCCATCTGAGGAGGCACCAAAACAAGGATATTTGGGCGACAGCCATAGTCCCGTCTTGGGAATTCTGATGCCTAGATTTTTCTCATCCTTTTCTACAACCTCAGTTTCCAATTTTTTCCCTCTTGCCATGGCTTCAGTGCTCACAGTTTTAGCACCCATTATTCGTTCCACTAAGGAACCTTCCACAGTCTGACAAACAACCGCCTCATAAGCAATAGAAGCGGTAATACGACCATACCGATGCTCATACCACTCAGCAGCGTCACTTTGATTTTGCGTTACCTGTTCAACTTCTCGACAGCTTTCACCAGTGTAACTATCTCCACAAAACTTTAAAAAAGGATCAGCATTATGCTTATCCTCACAGTAAGATGTTGCAAGGTAATGCATTGAAGGCTTCTCGATTATAGTACTTTGTAGCTAAAACTGCCCCAGATGGTTATCGTAATTTTCTTGAAGTCCACGTGATAAAATGGCATTGAAAAACGTTTCGCTATGGAAAATCTCTTCATGTCCTCTCGGTCTTATTCGTTGCTCACAGTTTGTCACTTTGTCATCAGATTGAGGAAGATCCTCATCAGATTGATGAAAATCCTCATCAGATTGATGGAGATTCTCATCAGTTGTGTCAGCCTCCTTACTTCGTCAGGGTCTGGCCATTGCATTGATCCTCATTGATTTGATTTTGTTTCCAATTTGAGGAAGAGGACACTTTTTCCAGTAACATTCTGTAGAGGTCGGAGACGGCTCTTTTCACCTTCGATAAAGCCATGCTACTAATGCTATGCTGTGTTTGCAACCCCCTGAAACATTAGCAAGTTTTCATTCATCATAAATTTTATCACTTCGTATTTGAACGAAAAATCTCTTTTCATCTAATGGCAATATTCAGAAGAATAAACAAATTGCCCTACCCAATTATCAGTAGAATGGAGTGGGAGGTCCAAGCAGAATCATCCCAAGAGCCGAACAAGCATAAAGATCGTTTCGGTATCTGCAGGTTTGGGCGAGTCAAATATTTCACGCAAAATACTGAGTCTTCTACTGTACAAAAGGCAAAACGCTTGACCTATAATACCGATTGTTTTTTTTACATGTATTATACCATGTCATCTACGTTAGTTTTTTAGACTCGAGAAAGATGAAATACGGGGACTGGCCCAACATGAGGGTCACAAGGGGACGATCTAGTTTTACGAGAATGAGACGCCACAAGAGTAACGCGATGATGGTTGAATTTCGAGAGGGTCACAAGGGGATGGTGGAATTTCACAGGAGTGCAAAGTCACAAGGGTCACAGAGGGATTTCCAAATTTCACCAGGGTCGAACGTCAGAAGGGTCACAATAAGGGGATAGTCAGATGTCAAGAGGGTCAAACATCAAAAGGGTCACGAGTAAATAATTAAATTTCACGGCGGTGGAATGTGATTCCTGGGGTAATGACCATTGAGAAATGTAGAAAATCCCCGTGGATCACAAGGAAATCCGATGCTGAAATGATCCTTAAAAGTCACATGGAACAATCTCAGACTCTCAATTGTAAGAATAATGGTGTTATCATTAAGCTTTATTGAATGTTCCATAGAGTTATTTGGAGCGCTGCAAAAATTGAAAATGTGGTGATACCCCTGTGACCTTTGTGACCTTTCACTCCCATGAAATTTGACCATTGCCTTGTGACGTTAGACTCTTTTAAAATCCAACGATTCCTCGATGACCCTTGTGACATTTGACTCTCGTGAAATTTTCTCGCGAATATTACATGGTGCACGCACGCGTGTTTTGGCTCTTCTTCCATTTTTTAGTTTTCCAAAATTTCCTCCTGAGGGATCCATCTCATTTCAGATATTTTTTATGCATATAGACTTGGATAAGCTCCATCCATTGAGATCAATCAAAATTAAATTTTCCATAAAGAATCGAAAAAAATTGATCTTTCTTCCCAAAAATTGATTTTCCAACGATCACTCAAAAAATTTTCATCAAAGTGAAATTAATCATGGTTTGATAGTACCCTCTCGATTCTGTCGGAGCATGACGAAATCCCACGGTTCGTTGTTAAGTTGCAGGATATTGTTAATGTGATTCGAAAGGGCTAATCGGGAATTCCATGATCACTTGAGGAATCATTAGAAATATCAATTAAATCAAGACTTGAAACAATTTATTCCAATGCCCTCAAGCATTTCTGATCTTCAAGAATGTTCAATGCAACTTAGCCCCGAAGGAGTTTTGACTCTCGAAGATATGTGTTTTTGAATATACAATTTCAACTACTTCCAAAAGACAGTTTGACATTTACTCTCCAAACCTTCACTTTTCCATTAAATCCATTACTAATAGGAATGTCGAATTTGATGGATTATGGTGGAATATGTCACACTGCTCATTTATGATTAGGAGTCATATTTATACATGTAAAGAAAAGTACCTACTGATCCTGGGCACCCATAGCATCGTCCAAGTTTCACTTCCTCCGTGCTCACATTTATGATTGCACACACTGGATAATTTTTTGCTCGAAGCTTGTGTTCAGGGGAAACAAGAGCTTTGACAATAATTTTCTCCCCTTCGGACCGCACTTGGACCCGCTCTACGGCGAAATTACTGTAATTAGCACGAGCTGAACTATTTAAAACGTCAAAAGGATAAACATTAATTCAATTTCATCTAAATTAATTCATATTATCAATATTTTGTGGTCCAAATGCATTAAAATAAGGTGATACTCACTGTTTGGCTTTCACGCATCTATTTTCAGTACAGAAGTTTCTATTCTGATGAATACATTCAACGAGCATGCTTTCACTCACTTTGGGTAATGTTTTCGGACATGCTTTTTCAAATCCACTTTCTAGTTTTACCATATTTTTGATCAATTATTAATTTATAAACAGAAACCGTCATATAACTTCACAAATAGTTTGCCGACCGGCGAGCCTGCTCTCTTTCTCCTTTTCATGCTCTTTCTCACTCGGCTGGAGCGATCGACGGTGGCGGCGCGCATGGTGGATTTCGGAACGTTCGACTACACTAATGTGACGTCCGAGCACGAAAGCCGGGCATTCAAATGGTCGATGTTTAATTAATTATTGACGTAAATAATTACAATAAAAACATGAATTTTCTATTTTGACATAATGTACTTGTCCCATAGATTGAGTTACCGCGAGATTTCATGAGAAATAAAAAATATGTATGTTCCCTATTGTTTTCTCTTCGTGTGGTCAAGTAGAACATTATAGTAGAAGAACCTATCATTGAAATTATTTCATTTGAACCAATCAAATTTCTTAGCTTCTTCAGTATTATGGTCCTCCACTGCGATGCCAATATAGCAAACAACAAATTTTGGCCCTATGATGATTGCTAACAGAAACCTCTGCATCTCGATACTAAAATATTCTTCAACTGAATCTTACGCGAAGAGGGTTGAAGAACCTTTTGAACTAAACTATGAGGCGAAGATCGAGTAGATTCTCCACTCAGGTATTCCAAAGCAAGGATTCAGCACCAAGAGAATACGCCGGATAATACCCAGAACAAAGAACCAACGTGGTGAAGTCGAGGTTGCGACAATGACTGGCGCACCGAGGTTCACCATAAAAAATCTGCCTTTTTTACATCCCGCACATAAACGCTCAGGTGCAATCCGATCTCATTTCAGATAAGGTAGCCTCGCCATTCACTCGCGTTCGACCCTTATACATCCATCTTTCTCCACCCGCCCTCTAAAATTCTACCCTTGCGATAAACCAATGCACGGCTACATACCCAGGAATATAAGATAGAGAGGTAAAACGGGAAGGGATGGAGTGAAATTCACTGTCGTCAACCTCGAAATTACTTATGCTTTTTGGTCTTCCAGTAACTTTTAGCTCTGAAAGAAGGAACAGTGGTAAACTGGAATTGGGAAGGAAATTCACAAAATGAGTGGCTCTTAGCATCGGGGAGAGAAATTGAATCGAAAGTACACAATGAAAAGGTAAATGCGAGAGAACGAGACATTGAGAATAAGAATTTATGATTCATCTGTGATTAATTACGGCTTTTCAACTAAAACAACAGACATTTGTATCCACATGCACCGATGGAGAGACCTATTTTAAGCGAGATGAGACCTATTTTATGAATGCCGCCTGGTTGCCCTTGAGCGGCATTAACGAAACTCTCTCATTCACCCCCTAAGCCTCCCTTATTGACCCATCTTGATGTCTTTGCACCAAAGCTTCATGTATTAGAGAAATTTCGTTAAGCCTAGGTGTTGCTGGTGCACTTGTCAATGAGGTCTTTGGAATAACTTACGACGGGCACTTGCTGCCTTTTCGCCATAAAAGGTGGATGGGGAATAAATTCACAGACGGAAAATAAGTACAATAGGAAGAGATAAATAAAGGAGGAACCTCGAAATCACCTTCAACAACAAATCCCTCTCCTCTGACATAGATAAAGCAAACGCATTCACCTGTTACTTCGAAAACACCTACAAATACACTGAAACGGACAGATTTGACCAACTAACTCACGACATAGTTACTGACCGGTCCGGCGATTGTTCAAACACCCTAGATCCTTATACAGACGATACTCTCCCCATTACCCCCGGCGAATACAAGAGTACGCTACTGAATGGCAAAAACACTGCCCCAGGCCACGATAGCATTCGTCGTCTTACATTGAAAAACCTCTCGAGCTTAAGCTTAATTCATCTACACATACGAAAAATATCCACCTTTTGCATCCAAAAAGCTCACTTCCTCCCAGAATGGAAATAAGCATGTGACCGCTCCTATATTGCAGAAGGCATGTGACTGATACTGTATGTGTTATTTGTATTTTAATTTTTTATTTCTACGAATTCCATTCGTAGTAAGCTTCTGAATGGATCCATAGCAATTCCCTTTTTCAATTTACCTCCAAAACTTTGTATAAACGGGTACATATATTTTGATTGACCTAGATAGAAGACATCAAGACGAGTATTTTGAAAAACAAGGATTATAGTGAAAAAACAGAAAAAGGGGAATATCTTGAAAACTTTGTATGAACAGGTATTGATGTTTTGATTGATCTAGGTAGAGGACATCGAGATGAATATTTTGAAAAAAAGTGGAATTGGTTGCTAAATTTCAAAGATATTCAACATAATAGATTTTCAGAAAAAGTTGAATATCTCCGCCCTGGTCATCCAGGAGCCACGGTACTTGCGTGGCTGTTGCGTGGCTAATAGGATTGTCATTTTCTGGAGCTAAAAAGGGGGAAATGATATCTGAAAACACAATAAACGTGGATAGACGAATTATTAGTTTATATTTGCACTGTTTATAACATTGTTTTCTATCAATTGATTGAAATTAATGTGAGTGTATATAATGATGAAACAAGACCCGTAGGGGGAATGCCGGGAGATGGCGGCAGTGTCGATATCCCAACGGAGTCGGTCAAGTTGACAGGATTCGCAGCCAGAATAAATGAGACCCCAACAGAGGTGNAAAAACTGCGACGAAAGACGCGGCGCGATGAGAAACCCAATGGTTTCTCGGCTCAGAGTGCCACCCCAATAATTTGCCCACTAATTAAAAAATCGTCTCTCCCCCCCTAATTAACAATCAGGGATGAAAGCAATGCTGTTCGATGGAGAATAAAATTCCCCATCCAGCAACCCCCATTTCATCCGTTAATCTCTGTAATAAAAAAATAAAATTGCGACGAAATTTACGGCGCTATGAAAAACTTGATGGATAACTCGCCCGCTAATCAAAAAATCGTCTCCCCCCTCCTAATTAATATTGAGGAATGAAACCAATGCTATTCGATGGAGAATTAAATTCCCCATCCATCAACCACCGTTTCATTCCTTAATCTCTGTAATCAAAAAAGAAAAACAGCGACGAAAGTCGCGGCGCTATGAGAAACCCAATGGTTTCTCGGCGCAGAGTGCCACCCCAATAATTCGCCCG
>NW_021680776.1:44586-44900 GCF_001412515.2 Diachasma alloeum
GCGATTCATCCCTTAATCTCTGTAATCAAAAAACAAAAACTGCTATGAAATTCGCGGCGTTATGAGAAACCTAATGGATAACTCACCCACTAATTAAAAAATCGTCTCCCCGCTCTTATTTAATATTAAGGAATGAAACCAATGCTGGTCGATGGAGAATTAAATTTCCNACTAATTAAAAAATCATCTCTCCCCCCCTAATTAACAATAAGGGATGAAAGCAATGCTGTTCGATGTAGAATTAAATTCCCCATCCAGCAACCCCCGTTTCATCCCTTAATCTCTGTAATAAAAAAATAAAAACTGCGACGAAA
>NW_021680776.1:45051-45135 GCF_001412515.2 Diachasma alloeum
CGCCCGTTAATTAAAAAATCGTCTCACCGCGCCTAATTAACATTAAGGAATGAAACCACTGCTGTTCGATGGAGAATTAAATTC
>NW_021680776.1:45386-45799 GCF_001412515.2 Diachasma alloeum
ATTAAGGAATGAAACCAATGCTGTTCGATGGAGAATTAAATTCCCCATCCATCAACCTGCGATTCATCCCTTAATCTCTGTAATCAAAAAACAAAAACTGCTATGAAATTCGCGGCGTCATGAGAAACCTAATGGATAACTCGTCCGCTAATTAAAAANTTCACGGCGCAATGAAAAACCTAATAGTCTCTCGGCGCAGTGACTCCCGATAACNAGCAACCGCTGTTTCATCCCTTAATCTCTGGAATAAAAAAATAAAAACTGCGATGAATGTCACGACGCAATGAAAAACCTAATGGTCTCTCGGCGCAGTGACTCCTGATAACTCGCCCGCTACTTAAAGAATCGTCTCTCCCGGCCTAATTAACATTAAGCAATGAAACCGATGCTGTTCGATGGAGAATTAAATTCCC
>NW_021680776.1:46001-46438 GCF_001412515.2 Diachasma alloeum
AAACTGCGACGAAAGTATCGGCGCTATGAAAAACTTGATGGATAACTTGCCCGCTAATAAAAAAATCGCCTCTCCTCTCCTAATTAANCATCCATCAACCCCCGTTCATCCCTTAACCTCTATAGAATTAGAATTAGAATATGCACGGGTGGTTACTTAAAGCGCCCAGAGTCACCTAAATCATACGATCTTTTGTAACAAACGCCTTAGTTTCGGTCAGTCACACAGCCCTATGTTTCTCACAAGGCTAATAAGGCTGGTGACAGCTGCTTGTTGTAAGTCCTCTGGTTCCAGGAAAGCCTGGCCCCAGATTTTATAGCGACGGAGTGCTAATAGGGGGCATTCACGTAAAATGTGGATAACGCCCTCCTTATCGCTTCCGCACAGTCTACAGTCTTCTTGTTCTGCAAGTTTCATCTTGAACAGATGAGCTCTGA
>NW_021680776.1:46664-48961 GCF_001412515.2 Diachasma alloeum
CACCTTAGTCTATATGCAGTTGTGGTAGCACAACTCACAACTCTAAGGTCGAGGGGTGGGATACTGAGTGCTATTTCTATCGCCTCGGTAGGTGTCGATTTCATGGCTCCTTTTCCAGGCCTCAGGAAGGTTTCCTGTAGGCTTTTCAACAGGTTCCCTGTTTCCCTCTTACTCACCCTCGGCCACCAG
Organism: Diachasma alloeum; assembly: GCF_001412515.2. Lineage (NCBI taxonomy): Eukaryota > Metazoa > Arthropoda > Insecta > Hymenoptera > Braconidae > Diachasma > Diachasma alloeum. The sequence goes on from NW_021680776.1 coordinate 46,854, forward strand.
ACGACCGCAGCGTACAACATTCTCGGAAGTAGAACCATNTCGCCTCGGTAGGTGTCGATTTCATGGCTCCTTTTCCAGGCCTCAGGAAGGTTTCCTGTAGGCTTTTCAACAGGTTCCCTGTTTCCCTCTTACTCACCCTCGGCCACCAGACGACCGCAGCGTACAACAGTCTCGGAAGTAGAACCATTTGGTAGAGCCAGAGCATCATTTTAGGATTGAGTCCCGATGTCCTGCCCACAGCTTTTCTGCACGCCCACATAGAGGCAAACACTTTATTTCTCTGTGTACAGACATGTTCTTTCCAGCTGAGTTTATTATCCAGGAGGACACCCAGATATTTCACTCTGCTGTTGTAGTTTATCTGCGAGCCATTTAGCTTCAGACGTTGGATCTTTTCCAGTCTATAATTTCTGGTGAAACCCAGGACTGTTGTTTTGGCTGGATTTACCGATAGGCCAGTTTCCCTGCACCAGTCCGAAATGATATTGAAGGCTGTTGACATCAGGTCCCTTAGCACCCTCATCTCAATAATTAATTAATCACTAATAACTCCTTCAATTTCATTATTGGAAAATAATTGAAAATATTAATGTAGTTAATTCACAAATTGAACAATTATAAAACAAAACAAAAGAAGTCGGTTCAGCGGTTCTCCAGATGTTCTCTCCCGGTCGATCCGCCGTGTTCCCTTTCGGTCACCCATTCTTTTACTAACCCAACTCGCTACTGCTTAGCTTCAGTGATCGCAGGTTACTCCGGTATCTTCTGCGCTATACAGCTGCTTGTCGCGAGTGAATTTTTTTTCGCTTGATATGCGGATTTATTGAGAGGGAGGAGATAGCGGAAGGATTGACGAAGGTGAACAGTGGGGTAATAAGGGATAACGAAGAGGGGCGCATGATAAGGGAAACTGGAATTAAATGGGGCAAAATGGGATACTGGAGTGGAGTGAACCAACTGGACAGCTGGGTAAAATGGAAAGCAGTTGTACCATTTACTCGTGGGGTAAAACGGGAAAGCAGGTTAGTTAGAGTGGGGCAAAATGGGATACTGGAGTGGAGTGAACCAACTGGACAGCTGGGTAAAATGGAAAGCAGTTGTACCATTTACTCGTGGGGTAAAACGGGAAAGCAGGTTAGTTAGAGTGGGGCAAAATGGGATACTGGAGTGGAGTGAACCAACTGGACAGCTGGGTAAAATGGAAAGCAGTTGTACCATTTACTCGTGGGGTAAAACGGGAAAGCAGGTTAGTTAGAGTGGGGCAAAATGGGATACTGGAGTGGAGTGAACCAACTGGACAGCTGGGTAAAATGGAAAGCAGTTGTACCATTTACTCGTGGGGTAAAACGGGAAAGCAGGTTAGTTAGAGTGGGGCAAAATGGGATAGCGGCTAAATGAACCCATAAAGTAAGCCGGAACGGTGAGTGTGGGAGACGTTATCCCATTTAACCCCACCCCGACAGTGGGGTAAAATGCAATGACGGGGTGGCTTGGAGTAGGGGTTGAATCCGAAAGCGAATTAATTTAATTTTTCAATTTTTGTACTTTTTCAATTTACTTTTCTAATTTTTTTATTTATGGTTGGGTAAATTGAATGATGGAATGAAATTAGATGGTCGAGTGTAGAATTGAATTTCCGAGTAAACAGGACGAGAATGCTATTCACTGCTCAGATTGTGGGGTAAAATGGGGTGAACTAAATGACAGGCTAATTAGCCGGAGGGGTAAATTGGGCGGCAGGTAAATTAAATACGGGTGTTTAGTGGGATGATCGGGTAAAATCGATAGCGGGGTAAAATAGGTGAGTCTGGCTAATATAAGGGTGGGGTAAAACGGGACGGTGGGGTACAATGAAACAGCCTGGCAAATTGGACGATAGTCAAATTTGACCGGCGATGAAATAGGACAACAAGATGAATTATAATGGGATGAAGGAGTAAGACAGAATAAGGGTTTAGTGCGCCGACCAATTCACTTTGTTGTCCTATTTCCCCCCCCCCGGCCCAAATTCACCTATGGTCCAGGCTGTTCCATTCTACCTCACCTTCCCGTTTTACCCCACTAGCTAATTAGCTTGTCATTTAGTTCACCACTCATCCCATTTTACC
>NW_021680776.1:49068-49368 GCF_001412515.2 Diachasma alloeum
TTATCAGTCCCGAAAATTCTAAGTCCCTATCTTTCAATGAGAGACTCTAGTCTCTACCGTGTTGGCGAAGATTCAGATAGACTCGAGTCTCTCACCAAAGACTCTCCGAGATGCGAAACCGGTTACGGAAGACCCAGGCAGACTGATTTTAGTCTTTCACACTCGTGGAGAGATCCAATAGACTAAAAATTTTCATTCCGGGGCGCCTATGGCAAAACCCTTGACCGCCAGTTGTCCTTCAATCAGTCCCACCAGGTAATGTAAGGCGGTATCTGTTGATCTTCCCTCCATGTATGCATA
>NW_021680776.1:49637-50427 GCF_001412515.2 Diachasma alloeum
CGTCCCCAGAGTGATATCTATGACCTCCTGTCATCTCCGATCTATGAAGGTAGGTTCTTACCCCCTATTAGGGATATTTAGACCGGCCCCCATTATGAATTCCTGGAGGCTTTCCCCCCTGCCGGTAATGCCGGTGCTCCCCGATACTACATGGTGCGAGTTGGCATCACAAGCTAGCAGGAGTTCAAGTCCCCTTTCCTTCACATGGTTGCATAGGTCCTTTACTTTTTTCGAAGGAGGTGGTTCAGCCGAGTCATAGGGCATGTAAACTCAACCTACAACCAAGCTCATTTCCCCGCCTTGTCCCAGGCCCAGATCTACTTGTGCTACAGCCAGGTCTCCCTCACTAGCCTGTGAACAGAAGAAAGAGCCTAGTCCTTTAATAACAATACGAGATCTAATTTTTTACTGAGTGTTTGCGTGATAGATTCTGCCACAACCACTGAGACCCTTAATGGCATTGCCACTATCCATGGTTCTCGGATCAATGCTATGACTGTCTGCATCCCAGCTAATTGCCTGACTAGAGTAGCGGAGGCTGCTTTGCTGTGATGCAAATTTATCTGTACAATACAATGTGCACCCGCGTTACAGCCATAATGATGACCGTTTTCCGGGTACCTCTATGTACCCTTCTTCTAACTTTCACCACGGTCTTTCGCAAGCAGCTTGACAGTTGCTTTTTGAATCCCGCAATGCAGTCTGAAGTTGCAGGCTTTCAGAACAGAGAGTGATCGGTCGTCTATCAGCGCAACGAAGTGGGCACTTTTCGCGTCCCTACTCTCACTGC
>NW_021680776.1:50671-51237 GCF_001412515.2 Diachasma alloeum
CTTACAGAACAGAGTGATCGGTCGCGTATCAGCGCAACAAAGTGGGCACTTTTCGCGTCCCTGCTCTCACTGCCCCGAGCCACAACCCACTCTCTGGCCTGCAGTCCTGCATTCTGTTTCTCAAGGAAGCACAGTGCTTCTTGAGCGGTTAGATCTGGATCTTCCACGTGTACCACAACCCTGTGCTTCTTGGGAAGCTCCGAGGCTGCGACCACATGTACAGTAAGCCCAGCTATTTTGTTTTCGGGGAAGAGCCTTTCAGCCAATTTCCCGTTTCCTCATCAGTGCAGTACACCATTGCCACACCTTCTCTTTCCCAGACACCGTTGAAGGTGGGTGCTTTCACCCCGTCAGGTAACGCCAGAATGGCCCCCTTCAGGAGNATCTCCGTTACCTCTTCAGTGGCCAGTTTCTGATCCGTACATGACTCCGGCATAACTGCAAATTGAATGAGCTCGCAGTATTCGGAGCATATGTGCCCTGATCCTGGGTTCTCATTCTCTTTTCTTTCGGTCTGACTGAGGGGCTTGGCGTGGTACGCTCCGATGGACGGCATTTTATTGCCT
>NW_021680776.1:51456-54249 GCF_001412515.2 Diachasma alloeum
GTTCTCATTCTCTTTTCTTTCGGTCTGACTGAGGGGCTTGACGTGGTACGCTCCGATGGACGGCATTTTATTGCCTTCCTCACAGCCCCCTCCCGCTGCCCCTCATCAACCTTTGCTGCTGCATCCGCCAAGGTTACAATTGCCCCCGAAGTGACACGATTCACATCGGTGCCAGACTGGTCAGCATAGTCAGACTTCGTGTGTTCGCCATCGCTGGCCCCACCCGATGTTTCTTTTTCAATACTGAGATTTTTTAGATTGGTTTCCATTTTTGGTCCCACGAGTATCGCGGTTAAGCGTTTTCACCTGGTGCATTGCCGCGATTGCCCAGGGCTTGGCTTGTCTCGGGTGGGTTACACCCAAGACTACTCTCAGAGGTCGCCCAGGTTTCTGAGAGGCACCGTTAGCGACACAGCTCCCCCTGTGCCACGCATCCTTAGGCACGGTATGGCCGAGGCCATGGCTTANTCCTTAAGACCCCCACCGCCCGCGACCAAGCCCCCTCACTAACGACGAAGTGGGAATCCCGTGGAGGGGGTAATCTCTATAATCAAAAAACAAAAACAGCGACGAAAGTCACGGCGTTATGAAAAATCTAATGGATAACTCGCCCGCGAATTACAAGTTTGTCTCTCCCCTCCTAATTGAGATTAAGGGATGAAAAAACGGCAGTTCGATAGAGAATTAAATTCCCCATCAATTATCCCTCTTTCAGCCCTTAATCTCTGTAAAAAATGGAAGAAATTGTCGTGAAAATCACAGCGCAGTAAGAACAATAATTGTTTTGCGGCGCACAGTGACTCCCGGTAATTAAAAATTCACCTCTCCCCTCCTAATTGAGATTAAGGGATGAAAAAAAGGCAGTTCGACGGAGAATTACATTCTCCATTAATTAACCCTCTTTCATCCCTTAATCTTTGTAACAAAAAAATTAAAACCGCCATGAAAGTCAGGGGCCAGTAAGAAAAATAATTGTTTTGCGGCGCACAGTGACTCCCGGTAATTAAAAATTCACTTCTCCCCTCCTAATTGAGATTAAGGCATGAAAAAAGAGCGGTTCGACGGAGAATTAAATTTTTCATTAATTAACCCTCTTTCATCCCTTAATCTTTGTAACAAAAAATTAAAAACTGCCATGAAAGTCAGGGGCCAGTAAGAAAAATAATTTTTTCGCGGCGCACACTGACTATTCACCATTCGCCCGGTAATTAAAAATTCACTTCTCCCCTCCTAATTGAGATTAAGGGATGAAAAAAGAGCAGTTCGACGGAGAATTAAATTTTTCATTAATTAACCCTCTTTCATCCCTTAATCTTTGTAACAAAAAATTAAAAATTCCCATAAAACTCAGGGTCCAGTAAGAAAAATAATTTTTTCGCGGCGCACACTAATTCTCCATCGAACTGCCGTTTTTTCATCCCTTAATTTCAATTAGGAGGGGAGAAGTGAATTTTTAATTCGCGGGCGAATGGTGAACAGTCAGTGTGCGCCGCGAAAAAATTATTCTTCTTATTGGCCCCTGACTTTCATGGCAGTTTTTATTTTTTTGTTACATAGATTTAGGGATGAAACGGGGATGAAACGTCGAAGTGCCGTTTTTTCATTCCTTAATTAAAAACGATTATTTTTCTTACTGCGCTGTGATTTTCATGACAATTTCTTCCATTTTTTACAGAGATTAAGGGCTGAAAGTGGGTTAATTGATGGGGAATTTAATTCTCCATCGAACAGCATTAGTTTCATTCCTTAATGTTAATTAGGAGGGCAGAGACGATTTTGTAATTAGCGGGCGACTTATCGGGAGTCACTGCGCCGAGAAACCATTAGGATTTTCATGGCGCCGCGAATTTCGTAGCAGTTTTTATTCTTTTATTACAGAGATTAAGAGATGCAACAAAGGTTGATGGATGGGGAATTTAATTCTCCATCGAACAGCATTGGTTTCATTCCTTAATGTTAATTAGGAGCAGAGATACGATTTTTTAATTAGCGGGCGAGTTGTCGGGAGTCACTGCGCCGAGAAACCATTAGGTTTTTCATAGCGCCGCGAATTTCGTCGCAGTTTTTATTTTTTTATTACAGAGATTAAGGGATCAAACGGGGGTTGCTGGATGTGGAATTTAATTTTCCATCGAACAGCGTTGGTTTCATTCCTTAATATTGATTAGGAGGGGAGANACCGTAAATTTCGTCGTAGTTTTTATGTTCTTATTAGAGAGACTAAGGGATGCAACAAAAGTTGATGGATGGGGAATTTGATTCTCCATCGAACAGCATTAATTTCATTCCTTAATATTAATTAGGAGGGGAGAGACGATTTTTTAATTGGCGGGCGAGTTATCCATTAAGTTTTTCATAGCGCCGTAAATTGCGTCGCAGTTTTTATTTTTTTATTACAGAGATTAAGGGATCAAACGGGGGTTGCTGGATGTGGAATTTAATTTTCCATCGAACAGCGTTGGTTTCATTCCTTAATATTGATTAGGAGGGGAGAGACGATTTTTTAATTGGCGGGCGAGTTATCCATTAAGTTTTTCATAGCGCCGTAAATTGCGTCGCAGTTTTTAATTTTCTATTACAGAGATTTAGGGATGAAACGGGGGTTGCTGTATGGGAAATTTCATTCTCTAGCGAACAGCATTGGTTTCATTCCTTAATGTTAATTAGGACGGGAGAGACGATTTTTTAATTGCCGGGCGAATTATCGAGAGTCACTGCGCCGAGAAACCATTAGCTTTTGCACAGCGCCGCGACTTTCGTCGCAGTTTTTATTTTTTGATTACAGAGATTAAG
>NW_021680776.1:54356-54922 GCF_001412515.2 Diachasma alloeum
AGTAAGCGGGTGAGTTATCCATTGTGTTTTTCATAGTGCCGTAAATTGCGTCGCAGTTTTTATTTTTTTATTACAGAGATTAAGAGATGAAACGGGGGTTGATGGATGGGGAATTTAATTCTCCATCGAACAGCATTGGTTTCATTCCTTAATGTTAATTAGGAGCAGAGATACGATTTTTTAATTAGCGGGCGAGTTGTCGGGAGTCACTGCGCCGAGAAACCATTAGGTTTTTCATAGCGCCGCGACTTTCGTCGCAGTTTTTATTTTTCGATTACAGAGATTAAGGGATGAAACGAAGGTTGCTGTATGGGGAATTCAATTCTCCATCGAACACCATTGGTTTTATTCCTTAATGTTAATTATGAGGGGAGAGACGATTTTTTAATTGGCGGGCGAGTTATCCATTAAGTTTTTCATAGCGCCGTAAATTGCGTCGCAGTTGTTAATTTACTATTACAGAGATTATCATGGGATGAAACGGGGGTTGCTGGATGGGGACTTTAATTCTCCATCGAACAGCGTTGGTTTCATTCCTTAATGTTAATTACGAGGGGAGAGACGAT
>NW_021680776.1:55138-90455 GCF_001412515.2 Diachasma alloeum
TTAATTAGGAGGGGAGAGACGATTTTTTAATTGGCGGGCGAATTATTGGGGTGGCACTCTGCGCCGAGAAACCATTGGGTTTCTCATAGCACCGTGACTTTCGTTGCAGTTTCAATTTTTTTATAACAAAGTTTAAGGGATGAAACGGGGGTTGATAGATGGGGAATCTATTCTCCATCGAAAAGTCCTCGTCTCATCCCTTAATATTAATTAGCGGGCGAATGAATCAACGGAAAAACATTAAGTGAACATTGAGGACAAGGCGGACATAAACCCCCCTTCGAACCTACCCCTGTGACAGCGTGACTGCTATAGGGCTTCTAGCAGATGTTTTCCCTGCCCAGGATACTCCCACTTTACGTAATTCCCACTCATATGCTTGTCCCCCACTCAAAAAATCCATGGATATTCTTCTTCTGGCCCTACTGCCGAGTTACCGGCACAGGCAGCTCGCCCAGCCGNCCTGTCGACTTGACCGACCCCGTTGGGATATCGACACTGCCGCCATCTCCCGGCATTCCTCCTACGGGTCTTGTATTATCATTATATACACTCACATTAATTTCAATCAATCGATAGAAAACAATGTTATAAACAGTGCAAATATAAACTAATAATTCGTCTATCCACTTTTATTGTGTTTTCACATATCATTTCCCCCTTTTTAGCCCTAGAAAATGACAATCCTAATAGCCACGCAACAGCCACGCAAATACCGTGGCNGATTAGGAGGGGAGAGACGATTTTTTAATTAGCGGGCCAGTTATCCATTAAGTTTTTCATAGCGCCGTAAATTGCGTCGCAGTTTTTAATTTACTATTACAGAGATTATCATGGGATGAAACGGGGGTTGCTGGATGGGGACTTTAATTCTCCATCGAACAGCGTTGGTTTCATTCCTTAATGTTAATTACGAGGGGAGAGACGATTTTTTAATTGGCGGGCGAATTATTGGGGTGGCACTCTGCGTCGAGAAACCATTGGGTTTCTCATAGCACCGTGACTTTCGTTGCAGTTTCAATTTTTTTATAACAAAGTTTAAGGGATGAAACGGGGGTTGATAGATGGGGAATCTATTCTCCATCGAAAAGTCCTCGTCTCATCCCTTAATATTAATTAGCGGGCGAATGAATCAACGGAAAAACATTAAGTGAACATTGAGGACAAGGCGGACATAAACCCCCCTTCGAACCTACCCCTGTGACAGCGTGACTGCTATAGGGCTTCTAGCAGATGTTTTCCCTGCCCAGGATACTCCCACTTTACGTAATTCCCACTCATATGCTTGTCCCCCACTCAAAAAATCCATGGATATTCTTCTTCTGGCCCTACTGCCGAGTTACCGGCACAGGCTACTCACCCAGCCGTTTGAATCGACCGTGGCGCCCCACCTCTGTTGGGGTCTCACTTATTCTGGCTGCGACTCCTGTCGACTTGACCGACCCCGTTGGGATATCGACACTGCCGCCATCTCCCGGCATTCCTCCTACGGGTCTTGTATTATCATTATATACACTCACATTAATTTCAATCAATCGATAGAAAACAATGTTATAAACAGTGCAAATATAAACTAATAATTCGTCTATCCACTTTTATTGTGTTTTCACATATCATTTCCCCCTTTTTAGCCCTAGAAAATGACAATCCTAATAGCCACGCAACAGCCACGCAAATACCGTGGCTGTAGCGTGGCTCCTGGATTCCCAGGGCGAAACTACTAGTGCAATTGATATCTCGATTTTTGCGCACGTTAGCGCGCGTACAAGGATTTTCATGAAAAAACAGAAAAGGGGAAATTTCTCAAAAACTTTGTATGGGCGGGTATATATGTTTTTGTTGATCTAGGTAGGGGACATTGAGACGAATATTTTGAAAAAATAAATCTAAATCGGTCCAATAATTTCAAAAATATTCGTGAAAAACCATTTAAAAACGAATCGCTTCATCTCAAAAACTCCTTGACCGATCGGGCTGAAATAGTGCACAGAATTAGTATTCATCAAGATCTATAATCTGAATAAATTTAAAAATTTTTTGAATTATTTTAGCCATTTAATTACTCAATTTTCTAAAAATTGACCATCGAGAAAATGGCGGTGGACATATTCACATACAGACATGGTCGCCAAACTACGTATTTTTACCTTTTAAACCATTCTACATCATTTCGAATGAAAATTGGAGAATGTGAAAATCGGGCGATTACCAAGCTTCCATTCGGAAGCAAAAAGGAGTGATAATTGTCATACCTAAATCCAACAAAGATTCACCAAATCGACAGTTATAGATCCATCACACTCCTTCCCTCCCTCGGTAAAATGGTCGAAAAAATCATCAAAAAACGTCTGAGTGACACCACCACCAATGATATTCCAATCTACCAATTTGGGTTCCGCGAAATGAAATTCACCCTCCATCCCCTTACAATTCTCACATCTAATGTACAAAGAGCTAAACATAACAATATTAAAACTAACACCCTCTTCCTCGGCGTTCAAAAAGCCTCTGACAGTGTTTGGGACAAATGCTTGCTCTACAAACTTCAAAAGTTGTATTGCCCTAGTTACCTCATCAGAACAATAGGACAATTCCTCTTCAATAGACGTATTTCCATAAAATTCAAGCATAGCCACTCTCTCGATTTCACCCCCCAACCAGGAGTCCCCCAAGACTCTGTCCTCTCTCCCCTCCTGTACAATATTTTCTGGTATGACATACTTGACAACTCTTTCCAAAACACCAACCCCAAAAAATACCTAGCATAATTCGCTGATGACACAGCGCTTATAGGACATGGTAAAACATAGAAAATTGCTACTCAAAACCTCCAGAACTAGCTAATGAAATGCAAATCTGTTTCAATAAGTGGCGACTCCAACTCAACCCCTCAAAATCCCAATATTTACAATTCTACATTAATCCACGAAAATCCAACTCCATCATTACCCTACAAAACACCCAGATTGTTCCCTGGGCACACACCAGATACCTAGGCGTCGAAGTTGATTACAATCTCAACTTCACGGCACATGCGAACAACATCAAGAAGAAGTGTATTTCGAGAGGCACCAAATTCCGGAGCCTCACTTACAAGGACAAAGGACTCAACACGAAACACATCACCAAAATTTATAAAGCAATATGCACTACTTCTTTTTGCGAGACCTGGTACCAAACACATCATCGGCATCGCCGAAAGAACAACCCTCCCAAAAATGACCAAAATTCGACACCCTGACATCCTCCTTCACAACCCATCAAACACCCTACTTTATGAATGCACCCAAATCGAACCCATTCTAAACAGACCCAACAAACTAACAACTACTTTCGCACTTCACAAGCTGGACCATATTCTTGACGTTTGTCAAAAGCGCGCTCCTGACGTCCAATCTCGATACAAATACCTCCCTCACTCTATTCGAAAATCGAAAGGCTATACGGACTGAGCAGTTTAGCAATAACTCTTGGGGAGGAGTTGCTCATATTCAATAATTTACAGTTCGTACGCTCTTCACTTTTATCCTATTCATCTCTCACCTTGAAAAAAAATGTACCATCAGCACCCCATAACAATTCCTGTACAATGAATTTTCGAAGGTTGATTCTTCTCACCATTTTCATTTCTCTTTTTTTTCTTTTTCTCTTTTTCTCACGTCTAACTCTCATCAACATTGAACCACATGTACACAACTCCTGATAGAGATAATTTAATACTGTACAAAAGAAGTGTATTCTAGGCTGAAGACCCTCGGGCAACGGTCATTTGTAAGAATATATGTTTCTTGCAAAAAAAAACGTTAAAAGTTGAAGTTGAAGAAGGATAGGATTGGAGATCTTTTTGGTGCAAGTGTCGGGAAGAGATGAAGGTTTGACGTATAGAATAAATCTAAAATTTTCCTAATTCAGACTTCGGTGGAAGGATACTGTTGTTTGAAAGAAAATGCATGTATTTTATGGCGATTGTGCAGAAGAACATAGACGTGTGAAGCATCAACATGATAAGCTAATTTAGACGTCAAGTGGTAAAGCGGTTGAGGTGAAACCTAAAATCCAGTTTAGGTATGAATTTATTCTACAAACGAGGGATTTTAGAGCACAATGTCAAGAGACCTTGCCTCCGATAGTTGTAAAATTTCATTAAAAGTTGATCTCTTGCCTCAGATAGTTGTAAAATTTCATCAAAAGATGATCGTTTAGTAATACTTTGGCAATTAAAATGATTTACTAGTCAAATGATTCCTTAACCCTCCTGAACTGGCTCAATGAGCAAAGCGCCGCCTTTTCTCGATTTTTTCTTGTTGGATGCAAAATTATGTATGAAAAAATTTGTAAAAACTACAATGCCTAGTTCAAACCCTCTAGAATGGACTGCTAAGATTCCTATCTCTTGAAAACCCCATGAATACTCTGAAAAATAATAATTTAATGAAACTGGTACGGAAAAGCGGCACCTCGCCGCCCGGAGCCAGTGGACGCGTGTAGTCGGTTTTTAGCCGCGCTGTTGCCACGTCGTTCGTGTTAATTCAGGTATACTAAGAACGTCAATCTCTCTATCACGTGCCGTATTTGGCGCCTCATAAAAAACGGTAATTTTTTTTTTTAGAGCACAAATGGTGTTTAATGTGTACACTAGATTTTTATTCACGTATAGGGCTCCAATGTGGCAACACCCCTCTAACCGTAACACGGGCGGCGCATTGCTCACCGAGCCAGTGGACTCGGATGGGCACCGAACGCCAGTTCAGGAGGGTTAATGACATGGATGTCACATGGCCTACTAGGCCACCATGTGATCGTGAGTTCCCCTTTCTGCAGAATAAGATTAACGGCGTGAACCCGTTAGCTCCTATGTGAATTGACGGTCAACTCATAAAGAGAATTAGTTTAACTTCGATCATCAGATGAACCCTCGCTTTATATTCAGGCCAATCTCGAATGACTGCCACTAACCATCGAGATATTCGCTTACAATTCACTGCCTTTCGTATACAATACGGAGCCGTTGTCAATATCAAATTAATATTTGGGGATTTTTACGATCCTATGCCAGCCCCGTCTGCGTCATGGGTTCTGGGTAACGCCAACAACTGTTTTTTTTTAAATTAATATGCCAATAGCTGGTAAGCCTCGAATGTAAGCGCCTTACCATGCTCGTGACTTTATAGATGAACTTGTTTCAATTCAATGAAAAAATCAATTGCTTTTCGAAAGATGATCATAATATGGGTAGTCCCGGTCATCTATTTGGTCATCCATATCATTATAAATGAAGACCTGATATCGTAAGAACTTATAAATTGTCTGGCAAGGTTCTCTTTGTATTTCACTGACGTGGTTGTCAGGTTTTGAATTCGAGGAAAATAAAGAAATAAATTGAAAATATCTACGTCGCAGAGAGCTTTAAAAGCACCTCTACCACGAATTCATGTCATCAGTGATGCACACAAACTGTAATGTGGGAACACTTTAAAAAATTTTTGTCAGAATTTTCCGCTACACTTTTTGGAAATTTATATCATATTTAATTAACACTGAAATTGGAAGAAAATTCCTCATTGAAAATTCAGGATTTCCTGGAAAAATCAACGAGAACTGTAAATTTCATTTTCATTTTTTCCTAAAAATGAATAGACAACCAGAAAACTCCGGGAAATATATTCTTGAATTTTTAGGACAGCGAATGAGATGGAGGGAAAACTAGCAGTTGACCGCTCCTATATTGCAGAAGGTATGTGTCTGTTACTTTATGTGTTATTTGTATTTTAATTTTGTATTTCTAACAATTCCATTGGTAGTAAGCTTCCGAATGGATCAATAGCAATTCCCTTTTTCAATTTACAGGAGAAACTATTTTCCCACGTCACATTCCTATCCCAATTTTTCCTCAAGTTAGTGTGCGAACAAAGAATTTAGGGAACACCAAAAATGTAAAATCGCTTATACGAAGTTGATTAACTGAAATGAATCTCGGTTGATTAATTGAAATGAATCTCCAAAACTTTGTATAAACGGACACATATATTTTGATTGACCTAGATAGATGACATCGAGACGAGTATTTTGAAAAACAAGTGGATATCTCGATTTTTGCACACGTTAGCGCGGATACAAGGATTTTAATGTAAAAAACAGCAAAGGGGGAATATTTCGAACACTTTGTATGAACAGATATAGATCGTTTGATCGATCTAGGTAGAGGACATCAAGATGAATATTTTGAAAAAAAAAAGTGGAATCGTTTGCTAAGTTTTGAAAATATTCAGCATAAAAGATTTTCTGAAAAAGTTGAATATCTTCGAAACTACTGGTGCGATCGAGTCCATGTTCAATATGAACGTTTATCATTACAAGAGGAAGATTCTCTCCATTTTATGCGAATTTTAAGTTGATATCTCGATTTTTGCAGACTTAGCGCGCGTACAAGGATTTTAATGAAAAAACAGAAAAGGGGAAATATCTCAAAAACTTTGTATGGATGGGTATATATGTTCTTGTTGATCTGGGTAGAGGACATTGAGACGAATATTTTGAAAGAAAAAATCTAAATCGGTCCAATAATTTTGAAGATATTCGTGAAAAACGATTGAAAAACGAATCGCTTTATTTCAAAAACTACTAGACCGATCGGGCTGAAATTATGCACAGAATTAGTCCTAATTAACACCTATAATCCGACAAAATTTCAAATTTCTTAGAATTATTTTAGCCACGTAATTAATTACTCAATTTTATAAAAATTGACCATCGGGAAGGTGGCGGTGGACATATTCACATACAGACGTGAATACGAAACTTCGTATTTTCACGTTTCAGACCATTCTACATCATTTCCCATGAAAATTAGAGAACGTGAAAGTCGGACCATTACAAAGCTTCCATTCGGAAGCAAAAACCATGAAATTTCAAATTTCACTGAAAATTCAATGTGATTTGGCACTGAATATTTATAGTAGATTGGAAATTCTGGAATTTCACTGAATTTTCAGTGAAACCTGAAATTTCATCAGTTTTTCCCCTTAAATCGCATTGAGTGCCTGACAATTTGTAGTCAACTATCCATGAAATTTGATTTTTTTTAACAGTGCACTAATTATTCCGTCTGAATGCAATATTTTTCCTATACTGTTGTCAATGAATACGAGGAAGATAATCGGAGAAAATTCTCTTCAATTGAAGACTGTTGAGTCATTGGTTGACTTGATGTGAGGTTCAAAACTACGGGAGAAGACGGTACAAATATGGCAGGACAAGAGAAGCCGACTCGAGAAACGACGCAACGAACAATTGCGAGGATTTTCGGAAATCTCGTGTTTGATTGGTCGAGATTTATAATTTTCGGTTTAATTGATTGGGTGGAGAGAGAGAGCCGTCGGTGCTCTTCGAGGTCTCGTCAAGTATGGTCATTGAGTATTCGAGTAGGCCCGATTGGCCTCGTAAAGAATAAATTTGTAAAGCGAATTTTGTTAATGAAGATTTTTGTAACTTCAATGTGCGCCGGAAAAGAGTAAGCAGCAGAGCGGTAAGTGAAAAGCGAATTGTTGTTGAGAATGTCAAGAGTTGAGATATCGAATTTTGCTGTTTGTTGAGCCGATGTATAGTTTCCGAGATTGGCTGAGCTCTCGAGAGTTTTCATACTGATTTTGTTTTCAACTTCTGAGAATGATTGGAGATTATTACGCCAGTGTGAATAATTTCGAAGTAATAAGGACATATAAACTGTAAAATATATGTTTTGATTGACACGATTTTATTTCACTAGAAATATATTATTTCAACCGGCGGCGGTGGCTGTGTGGTTAGAGTGTGGGATTGGCATGCGGGAGACCCGGGTTCGATTCCCGGGTGGGAGGGCCAAAATTTGTGACACTGTAAATCTCACGGTTTCATTGTCGAACGGGCGTCTCGCAAGAGACAACTGTACCTGGGCAGGATTTTCCCTCAAATAAGGTTTTTCCTTGTCCTTTGGCGCATGCGGTACAGGGGGTTCCGGGGTGGGAAGGAAACAAATCGTAAAGACCCGAAAGGGTATACGAGAAGAAAAATTTATATTGTTTCAATTTCTACAATATCTGGTGATGGTCTCTTATTTCTTGACGTTTCGGCGGAGGGCTTTCGATCCCCTCTCCCCTTGAGATTTACAGGAGTGAGGCAGGTGTTACAAATTTGGATGATTAAGAATATTCTTGCCTCAGAATTTTCCCAAATAATTATTCTAGCTCTGGATCATTTGTTGACTAAAAAATCGAGTTTTGTCCTGGGGTTGACAATTTTCTCCGGAAAAAAATTGATTAAAATCGTTGACCGCCAAGAATATTAGATAAATAATGAAAAGTCGGTGAAAATGATTATTTTTAGTGTGATCTTTAGTTCCAAAGTCATTGATATTGGGTCGTTAGGTTGGCGGGGATTGTTCTCTACCTAGACATAATTTTTTGAATTTCTGAAAAGAATCGGTATCCTGCTGAGGCGATTAGAACAATGTTAATCGATGCACGATTACCCAGCAAGATTATCCTCTCAACTGACTGCATCATCATAAGTCACATTAACAGATCATCATCCATATTAAGATGAAGAGTCCAAGACGTTGGAGCAAGCCCTCAGTGAACCGTACGCCATCGAATTGAAAAAGGTTATGGAGGATGAGCTGGAAGCTCTGAATATCAATAAGACTTGGAGTTTAGAACTTGTTCCTGAGAAGAAAACCCTCATTGGATGTAAGTGGATCTTCAAGATCAATAGGTATTCGAATAGTCGCTCACAGAGATTCAACGCTCGTCTGGTAGCCCAGGATTTTCTCTCAGAAATATGGGTTAAATTATGATGAACTTTTCGCGCCTCTCGTCAAGCCAACGAATAAAACAACCCTGTTATCTCTAGATGGAAAGAGGAATTACTCAGTGAAGCATTCAGGAAGGCTGTTTTTGATGTGAAAACAGCCTTCCTAAACGCGAAGCTCAAAGAAGTGACGTACATGCTTCAACCGTAAGGGTACATTGTGAGCAGAGGACAAGAGAACTAGGGCTGTAGGCTGTTGAAATGTTTCTACGTTTTAAAACAAGAAGCTAGAGCCTGGAATGACCAATGGAATGAGGTATTGGCCAGGCATAAATTTACAGCTAGTGAAGGCGATCCCTGCTCGTATAAATATACTGGAAAAAGTTTTGATATGGATTTGGTTGTCTACGTGCATGACATAGTACTCTCCGGTTCATCAACAGAAAAATGAATTTCTGAAGGACGCATTAAACCATGAGTTCAATACTACAGATCTGGGGAGTATAAAATGTTATCTCGGGATGGAGATGAGACAAGACATAGTAGGTAGTTTTGTTATTAGTCAATGAGAGTATGTCGGAAGGCTTTTTGTGCGAGCTAATCGGCAGAATGCAAAAGTTTCTAGCTACCGTATGCACACTGCTTATGAGAAACATCGACCGAGTTCACCTGAGATCGGTCATCATCAAAAATTAATTAGGGCCTGTAACGAGATTTTCTCGTTACGGGTTGAAATCCCCTTAAATAAAAAAGAGAACTGTTGAACTTATCATAAGAGAGACAGGAAGTGACATCTAGAGGCGGCTGAAAGAGCCGCGACTGGATGAGAAGAGCCACAAACCAATGAAAGACCTAAGGCATAGCGGTTATGGGTGAAACCGCGACCCCTGGAGGTTTAGAAGGCGTTACTAGACTATCGCCGTATTAGAATTCGCCCAGCATGTGCTAGGGGAAATGGGGCCGACGTACAGGCCGTCCAACTGGGCGATTCTATAGGCTATGTCGGAGTAGGCTAGGGACCAACGGCCAGGTGAAAGGACTGGTACCTCCGTGATCCCGTCGGGTTGATTGGTGGGGATAGGGTAACGGAATGACCTATCGTCGCCGAGATATCCAGACTAGGAGGCAAGGCCCTAGTAAGATTCCGAGGGAGTCGAACGCGAGCGCTTGAAGAGAGAGGTTGAAATAATCTCTCGGTGTGCTGGATGGTGGAATGGCTGAAGAAGCCAGGATAAGGAGTTCCGGACTCCACGTCGCCTCGGTGAATAACCGTTGGCGGCGAGCGTAGGGGGATGCTCCTGCATCCCCCACTAGTAAAAAAGGAGTTATTTCGGCACACGAGGTGACGACTTTGTTGTTTCCGGCGTCATCCGGCTCGGCGAAACAAATGCCGAGCGCATGGGCTCGTGGGTCTGGAGTAGAGATCGTCCTCCTGTCGATCCGACCATGTATCGACATTTGAGTACCCGGAGGGGGTGACGAGCGATGACCGAAGCAGTAACTGGTGGCCGAGAGTGTGGGTGGTCGTGAAGTGGGTAACAGTGTTTCACTTTGGTCGGATCAGCCTCTCGGCGTCCCAGGCTCTGAGGAGTCCCGGCTGATTCGCATTTAGCTCTGAGAAACTCCCCCGAGTCGAAAGACTCGGGACGATAATGAACACTGGCAGAGTCGAAGGATTCTCCAGGAGGTCATAAATTTAATTCATTATGGAGAGTTATGTCGCAAGGTATAATACACGGCTTGCAAAGGCTCGTGAGGATGTGGTGGTAATACTCCTGGTGGACCTCGCCCACTCTACCGTATCACGCTGATGTTAGCTAGGCAATCCATTGTCCAGCCCAAAAAGTCCTCTGAGTGGACGAGTTTACCTCAGAGGGCGGTTTTCGTCGAACCTACCGTGAAGGTTCGGCTGGCGCCCGACTATTGAGCGATAGAGACGGCTAAAAAGTAGTTTGGATTTTTCCTGGGTGAACAACCCGGGAACATATCCTTACAGGCCTTACTCTATATTACAGTTCATACTAGGCTTGATATTGCTGCACCTGTTGCTATTTTGGCTCAGCATATTCAAGGAACCAAGTTCTCTCACCGCCTGAATTGGAACGAAGTTCAAAGAGGCTGCAGATACCAGGAAGCCACAGAAGATTACGAATTGAAACTGAGTGATTCAGGAGCAGAAAATCAGCTGGTGGTAGGATATATAGATGCTAACAACATCCAATTACCATATATGAAGACGACTAAGGATGCATAAAACAATGCACATAATGCATTTATTTATTTATTTTTTTTTACACTCGTAAATGAGATCGTTGAACGATCCTCGAGGGTTCCGACTTCACCTCGAAGACCGCCCAGCAAGCTAAGCGATAGAAACTCTTCCTAATCGCTCTACAATAGTGCTCCCTCCAACCAGAGGGTGAGCTCTACTGCAGTCCAGAATCGTGCTGTTTAAGTAGACGGAGGGATCCAAGAATGACCACCTTCTGCATTTGGCCAGCCAAAATGAAGGCTTGACGCCTACATGCAGGGATGGTGTTCAGCGCAAATATGAATAACTCTTTCATTCCCCCAAGAGAGCCAATTATCAGGACAACCAACTTTACTTTAAATCCCCGATTTATTTGATGTAGCTCAAACAGGAGTCGCTGGGATTTGAGCCGCTTCTCCTCTTCTTTCACTATGGTGTTGCTCTCAGCCGGAGCTGAGAACTAAATGACATAGATGATTTTGTCATCAAAATCGAAGAGGAAGCTGTCAAGTTTCGTCGCAACGATTGGCCTGACAGTCGCGAACGAGAAGTTCCAGTAAATCTTACACCTCTCGTTTACGACAACGGACTCAATATCTCCTGGAGTGTAAGGGAGCACCGGCGTTCTGTCTATCCCATAAGAGTGCCGCAAATGATAATACAGCACTCTCAAAGCCGCATTATGACGGTGGATATAACTCGTGATTGCATAAGTCGGACAAGCCGACAAAAGCTGCATCAGAGTTTCCGGGGATTGCTTGCACATCCGACATCGAGTATCCGGAACGTGCACCCCTATAACACGACTTCGATAGGCAAGAGTGTTTATCACGCCATCCTGACATGCGCAGATGAAACCCTCAGTTTCGGACATCAAGCCAGCTGACTTCAAGAAGGCGAATGTCAGCTGGACGGAAAGACCCTGCTCTTCCACATGGCGGAAGAATATACCATGCACGGACCTATCAACGTGCTGGCGGAGCAAGGTGGACTGCTCCGCCGCCTTGATGGTCGCTCTACGCCGAGGTTTGGCCATGATGGCTAATGAATCACTGGCTAACTGGAATTTCCAAACCAAGGGAAGCCGCTGCCGTATCCGCTGCCTTGTATAGAAAGGCTTGAACCCCATGGAGCTCATGATCATGCACGAACTCCAAGTGTGGATCCAAGCCATTCATGACGTCACAAGCTAAACCGAGGACTAGACGACCATGAAGAGCCTCCAAACTGAGAAGTCCTCAGTCCTTAATACAACCGCAGAGTCGAAGAACGTGGATGTAGACTCCTATGAATGTTCATCAGCTTGCGGGGATTTCTGTCCCGCTGCTCCAGCTCAAATCTGATCCATTTGAGAACACCAAAGGAGTAAAGAAGCACCGGGACTGCGAACATGTTCCTTGCTGCGACTTTATTCTTGCCGGAAAGTTCGGACTTCCAAACTTTCCTGAGCCGCCGCCGATATTCCTCGCGAAGAGTCTCTTTGACTTCCACAGTTTCCACTACGGAACGCTGATTGAAGCCAAGATATCGATACGACTCTTCGGCGCCATGATGATGTATGACGCTTCCATCCACAAGCTAAAGATCATCCACCTCGCCACTAACCTTGCCCCTCTTCATATGGAAGACGGCGCACTTGTCCAATCCGAAACTCATGCTGACCGCACGTGAATACATTGCGACAGTATCAAGCTGAAGCTTGAGTTGCCGCTCTCCTGAGGCAAATACCTTCAGGTCATCCATGTAAAACATATGACTGACCTGATGTCTCCTATCACCGGGTTTTCCGGCTTGGTACCCTCCAACACAACGCAGCGCAACAGATAGCGGCATTAGTGAGATGCAAAATAATAGAGGACTCAGAGTATCACCCTGAAAGACTCCTCTCCTATACTGCACCAACCTCGAAGTCAGCTTACCCTCACCAGATGTTATGGTGAAGCGCGTTCTCCAAAGTGGTGCAAGATCTTTGATACGCCTCACTTTGTGGTCCCCTACCGCAAGGCAATTCAATAGTAGGAAAATGAGTTCATGACTCGTGCTATCAAATGCCTTGCGATAGTCGACCCAGGCAACTGACAAATTGCGATGGTACTGCCTCGAATCGCGCCATACGCAGCGATCGACAAGCAGACCTTCCTTGCAACCTGACAGTCCCCGCTTCACTCCTCGCTGTTCATGTATCTGCTGCCATACTGGTTGTTATTATTATTAATTTTTTTTTCCCACGTGACTGAGAGCGCTGGATGATCCTCGGGGGCTCCGACTTCACCTCGAAGACCACCCAGCAAGCTAAGTGATACAAACTGGTCCTAATCGCTCTGCAGTAGTGCTCCCTCCAACCAGAGGGTGAGCACTACTGCAGTCCAGAATCATGATGTCTAAGTAGTCGAAGGGACCCAAGAATGACAGCCTTTTGCATCTGGCCAGCCAGTATTAAGGCATTGCGCCTGCAGGCTGGAATCACCTCAAGCGCCGATACAAAAGACTGTTTCATGCCGCCAAACAAGCCAATGATCAGCACGATCATCCTGACCCTAAACCCGCGGTTCAACTAACACAGCTCAAACAGGAGCTGGTATTTGAGCTATTTCTCCTCTTCCTTCGCAGATATATTGCTCTCGGCTGGCGCCGAGAACTCAATCACGTAGATGACTTTGTCTTCAAAGTCGAAGAGGACGATATCAGGCTTCGTCGCAGCGACGGGCCTGATAGTCGCAAAGGAGAAGTTCCAATAAATCTTACACCTCTCATTCACGACAACGGACTTTATTATTATTATTATTATTATTATTATTATTATTATTATTATTACCATCATCATTATTATTACTTGAGACAAAAGTTTATGCAACAAGACAGTCAAAAGGAAATTTGGTTAATTAATTACGTTATTATTTAAAAGCCAACAATTGCGATTTGGAATCCTGGACGTAGCCTTGGTTCGTTCTTCTTATCCTTTTGATCAGTCAGCCTGAGAATGCTCTCCTCGGATGATGGAATACATTTGCAAATGGGTGCTTTGTTGAAGTTGCGATAGAGGGATTCGTATTTTTTCTCGATTACACTTGTAGGGAGAAAACATATTATTTAATTTGGCTACAACTCGCATCCAACCGCCCTAAAATATTTACGTTAGGAATAACGTAGTCTATATGGGAGGGAGAATAGTGTGTCGACCAGGATCCTGGCTAACTCGACGACCATCGGCGAATTATCAGGTTGCGTAGGGGACCATCACCTGTACTGTAACACATGTTACAATATCCTGAAGGCACAGAAATCACCAATAAAACACCACAGGTCCTAATTTCCACGATTAAATATTTCACACTTTTCATGACACCAATTAGCGGGACGATGTTCCCTATCGCTCTAAATACAGCACTACGGCGCAGAATATTTCTGAACCCACCCAACCTAACCAACCAGACACAGAATCCCCGAAACTCATTCACGTCGAGATTCTCAATTCTAGAAAGACCACCTGATCATACACCACCTGATACACCTGAGATGAATAGATGGCCCCACCGCACAGCTCGTGGACGGCGAAATATGCAAATGAGGCCGGGATTGGCTAATAATTCAAATTCAGGGCCAATGTCAAAGCCTGCGAAAAATGGACCGAGACAACCTGAGTGAGAGAGATCGAAAATGCGACGTCCGCTTTCATCGTTCACTTCCACCTCTACCGTCAGATGTTTTACGTCGCTTAATTTCGAACACTTGTGTGAGTCTAATTATTCATGGTAAGTTGACCGTGTGAAAGTCGATGTGGGATTTGGGAGTAAAACGGCTTGTCGGACGGATCTAAGGCGATATTCAGGGAATTATGAGCCTAATTCGGGCGTAATTAGTGAAAATTCCAAAATGAAAAACAAAAACGACTCGAATTTTACTTTCCAAATATTTGGAAATAAACCACGAAATTTTTCGAATTTTAGTGCCCGAAAATTTGCAAGTAAAAACATAAAAACTAGGATTTTAATTCTCAAAAATTCGAAAGTAGTGCGACGAAAAGTGTCATTTTATTATCGATTCGGCTTGTTGGGGGTTTCTCTGGAGTAATTACCTGATTAACTGATACAAAATAGTATTCCTGGAGGAATTAATTTGGGATGCACCAGTGAGCTGTAAAGGTCAGGATTGATTATTAGGCCATCAGAGGAGGAGCTGGCCCACGAATTGCAACCACCGGGGGACTGGAATCTGCTGCTGGAGAAGGACTTCACGTCGGGACTGACGCCTTGCCGCCGGAGTTTTGAATACACCTCAATCTAAAAACGCCACCGAAACAAACCACTATAACCACAAGCATTCAACCTATATGAAAATAGTGACACTTCTCATCACCTGGGAATACCCAGAGGAAGGGGACGGTCCCCGGGAACACGTCATCTGTCAGAGCTGAAACGACTCCAAAGAAGAAGACCTGAGTACAGCACCATCCGTATCCTCTAAAGCTTCCACGGCCAACAAATTATTCAATTGGCTGAAATCCAAGTAGTGAGATCAATGTCAAGGCCTCCTGGCGAGGCCACTGTATGGTGAAAAGGCAAAGACCCATACTGATTGGTTGCTGACAGGTAAGAATGCCGGCCGCCACGTGAGGACGGAGAATTGCTGAGAACTGCACTTTGTTTTCAACCGTTCCCAGAATCACGTGTAAATTCATGGTGTGGATCTTTTCCTTCGTTCGCTTTGTTCTGTGAACAGCCCAGAACATCTGGGACATTCCATGTCAACCCAGCCGCCCCGGATTTTTTTTTGTCTAGAAAAAATGATTTGATTACCGCATTTCGAACTACTATATATAGACAGTATTCCTACCAAATTTCAATGCATCATGATTTTTCGTTTCTGAGATAATGACTACCAAACTTTAAATTTTCAAAAATTCATAATTTTTGAGTGGCCCATCCGATTCGAACAAATAAAAAAAGAAAATTTTTGTTTTCATTCATACTTACAGGAAAAAAAAATTCCATAGGCGTGAAAAACCTTCTACACCTAAATTTCGATGAATTTTTACGTTTTTATTTTTTTTCGGCTCTAGGGCGGTCCGGTATTCGACTGGAGTATTTTTTTTCTCATAGAGATCGCCATCGTGGGAGAGACAACTAGTGTATCGGAGAAAATTTTTGTTTCCTATATTTTCGTGTTTTTACGCCGTCTACGAAAGCTGCCTTGTTTTTATTGAGAAATTGATATTTCAATCCATACCTTTGATGAATATGAGTTAGAAAAGAGATGCGTCACGATGGAAAAGAGAAACAATGCGTCGGAAAAAAATTTTCTTCAAAATTTTTGCGTCTTTTCGCTTTCTATGAGAGCTATACTGTAGCATCATCATCGGAAGATCGCCTAATCATGACCAAACAAATGAGAAAAGGAAACAAAAAGAATCAATTCATTGATTTAATATCATCAGTTTTTCCTGAGGCTCTAGTTTTAGTAAAAACTTCATCTTCCTCATTGAGTTTTCATCGTTGCACAATTCCTTGCGAATCGATTCGCATTTTCCTGTCTGTTGTATCGAGGTAAGCAGTTTTCACGTTACTTATTAGAATAATCCTCATTTTCCGGATAATTTTGGATTAGATTTGATAATTTTGCATTTCATAGAATGGCGCGAAGTGATAGGTGGGCGAATCCGATGCGGGTTCCTGGTCAGAAGGGACACAATGTTTTGGATTTGCGGTCCATTTCCTCGGCAATACACAAGAAGTTTCCCTTTCTACCAAAGTCTGCAAAAATCTGTGGCCAGTGCCGGAAGATGGCCCCGAATTATGTGATTCCACCCGTCTCAAAGGTGATCTTCATGATACACATCTTCGATGTTCGGACACTCCACCCGAGATATCAAAGCCCCAAGCCGAAACACCCGAACCAAGCCCAGATGTGATGAACAGTTCTCTGAGATCAGGTCGGTCTTTCCATCTCGACGATTCCGTCATTTCAATCGATGAAGAAGCGGACAATGTATCTGAATTCTCCAGTTCCCCCATGCATTCTGATGCGGAAGATGACCAAAGTAACGCTGATCCTTCTTTATCAAAGCGCTATCGATCTTCGAGAGAAATAGAATTAGAAGAAATGCTGGATGGTTTGAAGAAAAAATTCAATGATCTGGAAAAGTACGGTGAGCGCTCGCAAATCTTGACGGTTCTTCCACAGTCGTGGAGCGAGCGGAAAATCGCTTCTGAATTTGGCATTACCAGATACATGGGGTCAAGATCGAAAAAATTGAGAGAAATCAAAGGAGTATTTGCCTCAGCAATTGCGAAACCATTTCATTGAGACCATTCACTTCCAAAACAAACGGTCGAGAAAGGTTACAAGTTTTATCCAGAGAATAGTCGTATCATGCCAGAGATGAAACATAAAGTATCGGTCAAAATCAATGGAGAGAAGAAAGTAGAGCAAAAGCAAATGATACTCGAAAATCTGAAACATCTTCATAGGTAGTACAAAAATACTCATCCAGAGGCTTTGGTTGGTTTCAGTAAGTTCGCTGAGCTGAGACCAAAACAATGTGTACTGGCGGGAGCNAGCCATCAACATTGCCACTCTAACTAAAGATTCCCCCTGCCCACTCAAGGATTACAAAGATTGTCTAGCACAACTGATGTGTACAAATCCAACCCCGGCCTGTTATCTGGATGAATGTAACTACTTCCCTGGGGTGAAACCCTTCTCATATGAATTGAAGAAGCTCCTTTCTGATTCTCTTGTCGAAACTGTCCAATTTCGCGTGTGGCAAACTACTGACAGGTGTACCTTTCAGACATAAACGCTTGCGATGGATGACTTCGTCGATCTTCTTGTCGAACGATTAAAAGTATTAAAATCCCATCACTTCATCGCTACAGAACAATCAGCATTTGTTAAAGATCGAAAAGAGAATTTGAATAACGGCGAAGTACTAGTGCACTGTGATTTCTCAGAAAATTATGCCTTTGTGGCTCAAGATGCTGCTCAATCCTTCCACTACAACAATGACCAATGTACAGTCCATCCCGTTGTTTACTACTATCGCGAAGGAAATGAGAACCAGCATCGGAGTTTAGTTGTTTTGTCAGATAGTACTACTCACGATACCGCAGCTGTTTACTTGGTACAGAAAATTCTAATACAACATGTGAAGAATAACTGCAAAGATTTCCAGAGAATCATCTATATCACCGATGGAGCTGCACAGCATTACAAGAATCGTTACCAAATGGCTAATCTTCTGCATCACAAGACTGATTTTGGAATAGATACAGAGGCCCATTTCCATGCAACCGCACACGGTAAAGGAGCTTGTGACGGTGTGAGTGCTGTTTTCAAAAGAGAAGCGAGACGTAGAAGCTTGCAAATCGTCCATGGTGAACCCATCCTGACGCCAAATGCTTTGTTTCGATAGGCAAAAGAGAATTTCAAAGGAATTAATGTGTTTTTTTTCACCAAGGACGAACATGAGCATATAAAAACTGAATTGAGAAAAAGATTTGATAGTGCCAAAGCTATTCCAGCCATTCAAAAACACCATTGTTTCATTCCAAAACCGGGAGAGCAATTGTTAATGAAACGATATTCGGCTGCGGAAAACCAAGAAGTTTTTCCGAAACGAAAACAAACAACAACAACAACAAAACGGAAAGCACTTAGAAAACAGTAATCGTGATGAATAGATGTATAGTAAATCAATGCAATTGAGCAAGTGGTAGTTGGAGACAGTAAATAATAGCCTCTTATTGTAAAAATGTAAAAATGTCGTTATAGTAAAATAAAACTTGTTTTTCCATGTTTCGCACTTCTTTGGATGAGTACTTTGTCTTTCAAAAGAGGTTTATAATGTTGTTGATAGTCCTTCCCATCTGGCAGAAGGAAAAACTGTCAATTGAAAGATGAAAGAAGCAAAAAAAAGATTGGAAAGAAGAAGAAGAAAAAGAGAAAAGGAGAAAAAATAAGAAAATTGCGAAAAAATCAAATTTTTCTGGTGTACTGCTTGTTTCTTCCATGATGACTTTCCTTTTCATGGTTATGAGCAAAAAATATTCATTGACACGTTTGTTTCTTTGGATAGCTCTCATAGATAGCGAAAAAACAAAAATTTGAGAAAAAATTTTTTTCCGACGCATTGTTTCTCTTTTCTATTGTGATGAATATCTTTCCTAACTCATATTCATCAAAGATATGGATTGAAATATCAATTTCTTAATAAAGACAAGGCAGCTCCCCTAGAAAGCGGCAAAACACGAAAATTTAGGAAACAAAAATTTTCTCCGGTGCACTGGTTGTCTCTTCCATGTTGGCGTATTTTTTTTACATTATATATGGACGTCCCCCATCAGAAAAAAAAATTCCAGTCGAGTACTGGACGGCCCTGGAGTCGAAAAAAATTAAAAACTTGAAAATTCATCGAAAAATAGGTGTAGAAGCTTNGTGTGGCAAACTACTGACAGGTGTACCTTTCAGACATAAACGCTTGCGATGGATGACTTCGTCGATCTTCTTGTCGAACGATTAAAAGTATTAAAATCCCATCACTTCATCGCTACAGAACAATCAGCATTTGTTAAAGATCGAAAAGAGAATTTGAATAACGGCGAAGTACTAGTGCACTGTGATTTCTCAGAAAATTATGCCTTTGTGGCTCAAGATGCTGCTCAATCCTTCCACTACAACAATGACCAACGTACAGTCCATCCCGTTGTTTACTACTATCGCGAAGGAAATGAGAACCAGCATCGGAGTTTAGTTGTTTTGTCAGATAGTACTACTCACGATACCGCAGCTGTTTACTTGGTACAGAAAATTCTAATACAACATGTGAAGAATAACTGCAAAGATTTCCAGAGAATCATCTATATCACCGATGGAGCTGCACAGCATTACAAGAATCGTTACCAAATGGCTAATCTTCTGCATCACAAGACTGATTTTGGAATAGATACAGAGGCCCATTTCCATGCAACCGCACACGGTAAAGGAGCTTGTGACGGTGTGAGTGCTGTTTTCAAAAGAGAAGCGAGACGTAGAAGCTTGCAAATCGTCCATGGTGAACCCATCCTGACGCCAAATGCTTTGTTTCGATAGGCAAAAGAGAATTTCAAAGGAATTAATGTGTTTTTTTTCACCAAGGACGAACATGAGCATATAAAAACTGAATTGAGAAAAAGATTTGATAGTGCCAAAGCTATTCCAGCCATTCAAAAACACCATTGTTTCATTCCAAAACCGGGAGAGCAATTGTTAATGAAACGATATTCGGCTGCGGAAAACCAAGAAGTTTTTCCGAAACGAAAACAAACAACAACAACAACAAAACGGAAAGCACTTAGAAAACAGTAATCGTGATGAATAGATGTATAGTAAATCAATGCAATTGAGCAAGTGGTAGTTGGAGACAGTAAATAATAGCCTCTTATTGTAAAAATGTAAAAATGTCGTTATAGTAAAATAAAACTTGTTTTTCCATGTTTCGCACTTCTTTGGATGAGTACTTTGTCTTTCAAAAGAGGTTTATAATGTTGTTGATAGTCCTTCCCATCTGGCAGAAGGAAAAACTGTCAATTGAAAGATGAAAGAAGCAAAAAAAAGATTGGAAAGAAGAAGAAGAAAAAGAGAAAAGGAGAAAAAATAAGAAAATTGCGAAAAAATCAAATTTTTCTGGTGTACTGCTTGTTTCTTCCATGATGACTTTCCTTTTCATGGTTATGAGCAAAAAATATTCATTGACACGTTTGTTTCTTTGGATAGCTCTCATAGATAGCGAAAAAACAAAAATTTGAGAAAAAATTTTTTTCCGACGCATTGTTTCTCTTTTCTATTGTGATGAATATCTTTCCTAACTCATATTCATCAAAGATATGGATTGAAATATCAATTTCTTAATAAAGACAAGGCAGCTCCCCTAGAAAGCGGCAAAACACGAAAATTTAGGAAACAAAAATTTTCTCCGGTGCACTGGTTGTCTCTTCCATGTTGGCGTATTTTTTTTACATTATATATGGACGTCCCCTATCAGAAAAAGAATATTCCAGTCGAATACCGGACGGCCCTGAGGCCGAAAAAAAATAAAAACCTAAAAATTCATCGAAAAATAGGTGTAGAAGCTTCTTCACGCCTGTGGAGTATTTTTTCTCTAAAAGTATGAATGAAAACAAAAATTTTCTTTTCTTATTTGTTCGAATCGGATGCGCGAATCAAAAGTTATCAATTTTTTGAAATTTAAAGTTTGGTAGTCATTATCTCAGAAATAAAAAATCATGAAAGCAATGAAATTTGGCAGGAATACTGTCTATATATAGTAGTTCGAAATGCGGCTATCCAATCATTTTTTCTAGACAAAAAAAAATCCGGGGTGGCTGAGTGACATGGGATATCCCATATACAGGGGTACTACTCTCTTTAACAAAACTAGAAGGAATTCGCGCTATTCTACCAAAAATCAACTCATGAGGTGTGAAACCGGTGGATTCATGAACCGAAGTACTGTCTGAAAACATTGTATGCTTCAACCATGTGTCACAGTTTCTCTCACTGTCAAGGAAATCCTTCAAATACTCAACTAAAACTAAATGACTCCTCTCAAGAGATCCATTAGTCTAGGGGTGGAAGGCCGTTGTTTTTAATTGTTGAATTTCGAATAATTTAGCTAAATGTTTCATAACTTCACCGACAAAATTCAAACCCTGATCTGTTAATATTGCCTCAGGACAACCAAAAACACAAATAAAATTCTCTATTAAGGCTTTTGCAATATCAATGGCTTTAGTTTTAACTAGAGGAACTGCTAATGAATATTCTGTCAAGTTATCTTGAATAGTTAAAACATATCTATTGCCTGTACTGATAATTGGTATTGGACCTACTATGTCGAGGGCAATTTTCTCAAATGCTGACTGGGAAGTATCAGTTACTATCATGGGTTGTCTGGTTATTACCCTCACTAATTTATTCTTTTAACATGTAACGCAATGTTTGATAAAGTTCTGAATTTGTGGTTTCATTTTCATCCAAAAATATAATTGTCGAATACTGTCATATATTTTAACGACACCTTTGTGTCCACCCACTGCAGACTCATGGATCTCCTTAATTATTTTCTCTCTTTTATCGACTTCAGGAATCTCGATTTGATTCAGACAGACTGTGACGTGGTAACCTTGGAGAAATGTTTTTTCTAGATATATCTTAATATTACCCCATGGAAGTTTATCAAGTCCACCCCCAGTCGTCGCGATTCTAACGGTTTCAACGTCGAAATAATCCATTGATTCTTTGAGTTTCGTAATACTGAGGCTAATATTTGTGGAAAGAATCTTATCCTCGACCCAATCTTTAATGATAACTTAGAAAATGTGGAGATGTCCGTACTTGAAGACAACCACATCATTGATGTCAAGTTTGTCACTTGGAAATTGATTTTCATAAATGAATTTTCGAGCTAGGAGTTCTTGGAAAACTGGGGTTCTCATCTTGAAATCTGCGGAAATGAATGTCGCGATGTTATCTTTTTTCATGAAAATTCCATCTCTAGTTTCACTGAAGACATTTAATGTGATTCTTTGTTTCACTCGTTTACCATGTTTAATAATTTTCCTAACATCAGGGGTACTAGTTGTTTCTTCATCCGAAGAACTTACTTGATCGTCGTAATCACTCAGATCATCTGGAAAATCATCTTCTGGAAATTCAGGGGTAGGGGTTCCTTCGTCTGAGATCGGGTGGAAAACTCGAATAGTACTTTCCATATGGAAAATTGGGCATTCCTCGCAAACACGATCACTTCCATTGTTCTCACTATTTATCGATACTTCTTTTGATTGACTTCCTTTAGATGCCTCGAGTGTTAGTACTTCATGCTGTTTCTCTATTATCTTTTGTAACTCTAGTGGATCATGCGTGCACATCTTGTTCTGACTATTTTCACTAATGAGCATTTCGTCTTTGCTCCATGCTTCCGGGCCCGGATAATAAACTAAGATCCCTTGGTTCAATTTACTATGAAAAGGGGAAAACTCAGGTGAGTCAGTATCCTTTATAGTCAGTACTGTGTCCTCTCGGGCAACGACTTCCTGAACTATAGGGGTCTCCTGATCCAGAGTAATAGTCTTTCCCTTTTGATTATTAGGTGAAGTGAATTCCTTCTGCAAGTTCACTCGTTCAATTGAATTTGATGAATTACTCACATCGTGATTCACTTCAGTTTGATTGACTGGGTCATTTCGTTTGCCGAAATGAGATGAACAATTGACTGTATCATTTCGTTTACTGAAATGAGATAAACTATTGACTGTGTCATTTCCCTTATTGAAATGAGGGTTTAAACTGTGTGCTATTTGTTTACTTGTGTTACTATTGATTAAGCACATCCTCAGGAAGTCAGATAATTCTTTTTCAACTGTTACCCTCTTGGTAAACTTGATATTAGCTATGGATAGATTTAACAACTCTACAGGATTTTGTGAAAGCGCATCAGCGTTTGCATTCAATCATCCTGGTTTATAAATCACTTCATACTGATATTCTCGTAGTAATAACACCCAACGGAGTAATCGTGATGCGGGATCTTTGATTTTATGGGCCCACACTAGAGGTCTGTGATCTGTGACTAACTTAAATTTTGTTCCATAAAGATAAGGACGAAAGTGTTTCACAGCGAAAACTATTGCGTATAATTCTTTTTCTATCGCCGAATAATTGAGCTCAGCTCCTCTTAATAACTTTGACGCATATGAGACGGGTAAGTCTGAACCTATTTCTCCCTAGCTGAGTACAGCTTCAGGAGCGTCATGGGAAGCATCTGTTGTTACTATGAAAATTCTCTTAAAATCTGGGAATTGAAGAATGGGTTCCTTACATAAGAGGTCTCGCAAGTGTCCAAATGCATTTTGACACTCAATGCTCCAAATGAAAGTCCGATTTTTCTTTAATAATTGGGTCAATGCATGAGAGATTCGAGCTAGATTGGGAATGAAACGTCGATAATACCCAATGAGCCCACGGAATTCTTTGATATTCTTGACTGTTTTGGGGACTGGAAATTCCTGCACTGATTTTCTTTTCACTGGGTCTGGAGTGACCCCCTTATCACTCACGATATGACTCAGATAAGTCACACTAGTCTGTAAAAATCGACACTTATCGATTTGCAACGTCAATCTACTTGTACGAAGTTTCCCTAATAGCTTTATGAGTTTCCTCTCGTGATCTTCTAGAGATGACGCATAAACAACGATATCGTCGAGATAAACAAAAACACCTTGGAGCCCTGTAAGTACCTGGTCCATAATACGTTGAAACGTCGCTGGTGCATTCTTGAAATCAAATGGCATTCTTGTATAATGATAATGTCCATTGGGGGTAGAAAAAGCTGTTTTGATTTTGTCTTTCTCGTCCATGGGAATCTGGTGAAACCCAGAGGCTAGATCAAGGACCGAGAAGTATTTCGCACCTCCCAATTGGTTCAAAATGTCAATAATATTCGGGAGAGGGTAAGCGTCTGAAATGGTTTTCTGGTTCAAATTACGAAAATCTATAACCATGCGCCACCGTTTATTACCAGCTGAGTCAGCTTTCTTTGGTACTATCCAGATGGGTGAATTATATGGAGAAGATGAGGGTTCGATAATATTTGAGTTAAGTAATTTTTCTATCTGTTTCTGAATTTCCTCTTTGTGAATTTGGGGAAATCTATACTGACATGACATATGACATTTGACTATATGACATTTGTGCCCTGTAAACGATCGCCTGGAAGTTGGACTTGATAAGGGAATTTTTCGAAAACTCTGAGTACACTTTCTCTCTCCCCTGAATTAACATTCTCTAAATGAAGGCTATTCGCCAGTCTCTTCATTCGATCCTCCACAGTTTCAGTTTCAACTGTGTAACTTGTTTTAATCGGTTTCTCTGAGAAGTTTTCGATTTCTTCAAGATACTGAGCAGGGATATGGAGTTCTCGTTCCTCCTCGTTGCAATTAGTCACATAAATCCAAGCAATCCCTTTATTGTTCGTTACGAGTGCTTCTCCCCCATATAAATTCTGTCCTAAATTCAATCTGGGTAAATACCCTTGTTTTACTTCATTATTCAATACTTTTATTCCCACTTTCTTTTTGCAACGAGCTGGAACTGTCACTCTCGTTTGTAATAATGGAATTGTAATTCCTTTATCACTCACTCGCACACAACTATCAGCAAAAGACAATGTTGCTTTTTCATCTCTCAGAAATTGCGCACCTAAAATACCATCATACTTAATCGGGAAATCTGCACGAATAATTTGGAATCTACATGAGATAGAATTAAACGTGATTTGAGCTTCGCCAATCATTTCATCAGACCCTGGGGTGGTACCTGTCAATACAAAACGTTTACTTCTATCAATTTTAAGGTGTGATTGTAACGAACTTTCCTTCAATAAATTGATATCTGCCCCAGAGTCTACGAGGAGTCAATTCCTCATATTTATTAAATCTTCACTTGTAAGAGCTACACAGGGGGATCCAAGTTGATCGGCTTGATTGATATTGATCGACGCGTGGTTAGTACGATTCTGATTCGTTGATTGAGGAATTTGTTTAGTGGTATCGGCAAATTTGTTTTGAGAAGAACGATATTTAAGGGTTGTGTGCCCTGTAACTTCACAATTTGTGCAATATCCCAGTTTCCATTTACTGCAACACTCGTTTTTCATATGACCTACTTTGCCACATGCGTAACAAATCCTCGTTTTAATGGAAGTAGGATCCCCTGATTTTTGTTAATGAGTTTCTGTGACATTCACTTTTGCGTGAAAGGGTCTGTGAGATCTTTTCTGTGAATTGCAAGGCCCCTGACTTTTGAAATGACGATTGCAATTATTCTGTGAATTGTTAGAAGATTCGACTTCTTCGTTTTTGAAAAGATCGTTACGTTGTTCGATATTTTTTTGTTTCTCGATCGCGATTTTGACTGCTGTAGCAAATGTAGCTGATCCTTTATTTGAGACAGTTGAACTGTGTTCGCCCCTCAATCCGTGAATAAAACTATCCCGAGCCCCTTCTCGTGTAGCTGCTAAAAGCGCGACTGTCATATCAAGTGGATATTTTTTGTGGATCAATTCTGTGATTCCCTGAACTAGAACGTTAATTCTCGCGACGTAATCAACAATTTTTTCATTCGGTTTTTGATGGCACATTCGCGAGTAGTCCCTGCCATTGAGATAGTGTCTGACATGGTGCAAAAGCTTGTTTGAGATTCGCAAAAATGTCCTCCAGATACAGCGTGTCTTGACCTACGTATTCACTAGCTATCCCGGAAATTCTCGATTTTATCAACTGTATGAAATAAACGTGATGCGCGGGAGATGCAAGCGAGACTGCGTGTTTACAGAGATTAATAAAATTGTTCACCGGTACATTCTGTCCATTGAAATTGGGGATCAGTTTCGATATATCTTTTATCGACATAGTAGGCTGAAAATCTTGATTCCTCAAACCCGGCTGATTCCCAGATGTCATTGGTGGCATTTCTCGTGAACTACTACTCGCCGTTATTTCACTAGCTGCATCTGTATTTGATGAAGTGTGTCGCGTACGTGCAGATTCCCCTCTTGTTCTACCTCTACTACCTCTGATAGGAGGCATTTTATTCACTTAAAATTCTAATAATTTCTCAAAATATTAAATTTTGAAAATTAAATTAAATGCTTCTCTCT
Organism: Diachasma alloeum; assembly: GCF_001412515.2. Lineage (NCBI taxonomy): Eukaryota > Metazoa > Arthropoda > Insecta > Hymenoptera > Braconidae > Diachasma > Diachasma alloeum. The sequence goes on from NW_021680776.1 coordinate 81,871, forward strand.
TCGCAAAATTCTAAGAATTAACTAATTCAAATTTCCTTTATGCTCTCTAAAAGGTATGGACAAGGCTGAGGCCTATAGCCATGTGTATCTCTCTACTACTCAGTAAAACCGCAGAAAACCTGAGCAATACCCTGAAACGTCCATCCTCCAATAATACTTATTACTAGACTCACAATTTTTCTTATTACCGCTAATCCAATCGTTTGACTTTTCACTTTAATTCCACTTAAATTTCACTTTAATTTCACCAAATTGCCCTTAAAATTTTTCACTAAAACACTGAACTTTATTCTGCTTGAAGAAACTGCATTGACCCTTCGAATGCAGGCGCTGAAACTCCTCAGTTATCGGGCAGGCAGAAAAATTATTTGAATTTTCCAAATTCGAAATCGAATTCAAGGGATGCGACTATCCCACCGCTGTCACCAATTGTTATGTCCTGAAGATGTTACTATGAGGACAGTGGCGCTTTTTGATTACTAAGTACCAAACTTCAAACATGGATCCATCAAAATTGACTCGTTCAGTTGTAGAATAATTGGATTAAAGGGTTAAATTGCAATAAATCCAATACACAAATGCTTTAGGGAGCACATTAACACTTTTATTTTGATAAAACTGGACTCGAAAACGTTGAACTTGGGATACAAATAAACTTATAGGACTCTTGAAAAACTCCCAGATAACTATCCGGTAAAACTAATTGAAGAGAGAGGCTGAAGGTTTAACCGTAGAACAGCCACGATGGGACTGACTTAAACTTAAACTTTTCTTCAAGGGATGGGTCCAGCAACCCCCACTAAACCAAAAGTTACGCACGCAGGCCTGGCCGAAGGGAGAGGGAAAAGAGAAACTCAAGGGAGAACGGGGAAGTGAAAAAGGGGACGAAGGGGAGCGTGTGATGTCGCGAGTTTTCCTCCCGGAAGATTTTCGGCCCCTCAGCCCAGCGATACAATGAACAAAGGAGAGCCCACACGTATTGGCCATATGGAGAGGAGAAACTTTCGAAATGAAACAGAACTGAGATTTTACGACATAGGACCGTGACCGTTGAAGTTATTTTTTTCTCTAAATTTTGGATTGTCGAGCAAAGTGTTTACGCGACGTGAATTTTGGAGAGATAAATTATAATAATAAAAACCCAAGTGCTTGACATTTCCTATTTCTGTAACGGTTTTTCTCACGCTCGCGAAGTTGTTTTTTCGTTCTCTTTATTCATTGCATTCCAGACTTTCTCTATTCTCCATTTTCGGTTTATTTGGAATTTAAGATTTATTTAAAATACTTTCAATAATAGTTCAAATCTCGCGGACTAGAATGGCCGATTAATAGTGCCATCTATAAATTTCAATCTCAGGACATCACACTCTTCACCTTAGAGGGCTAAGTTTGATTGAGCAGCTTGCCTGACACCACACTGATGGGCATTGCACTCGTGTCTTCGGAATCCAGGAGTTCTTAGAAAAGTATTTTCTTACGGTTTCTTCACTTTTGAATGTTACTGAGTAGCTGAACTGTTATCTATTTCCAGGGAAATTCTTGTTTGTGTATGAATGTAATGTTTCAGAGGGAATTCGCGGCACATCATCGCTAATCGAACAGTACTATTTCATAAGCTTCAGCTCAGTCACTAGGGAATCCACTAATTTTTATAATTCATTTGGGTAGAACCACAAAAATAACTCAAATTTTAGTTCCCGAAATTCAAAAGTAAAAACATGGAAATAGCTCGATTTGTCATTTTCTATAAATTTGAATATGGAACACGTAATAACTTGATTTTTAATTTGTGAATTTTTCCAACTTTGAATTCACTGTTTAGTACTCGCGGGAACAGAAAACAGATTTCATGATTTCTTCCGATTGATCCTGGTGCCGGAACTGGAACCGAATTAACTGGACGACTATAGAGCAAAACCTTGCGTCGTCTGTTAATTGATGTGCGATCATGCATATATTAATTTTTTTAATTGTATGTTAGGGTAGGTTGGGTGGGAAAACATGTGTCGTGCATCTTAAGGAGTTAGAAGCGGTAAAAATACGGGTCGGGGCGCGGAGAAAGGGTAATCACTGCGTTAGGCGAATGATTTTTGCAGCGCGAGAGAGTTCCGCGGCGGGAGTGGCGCGGGAAGGAGGGAATACGCGTAGTGTATATCGCGAATGTTTTGTAGCGAGAAGGCTGTGGAAAAGAGGAAACAGTATGGTTGTGGCGAGCACTCACTGCCTCGCAACAGCAACCTGAAACCAAGGCGATAAGGCCCTTGGTAACGCACATCTGACCACCCAGGTGGTATATATCACGAGGATGATCACGTGATCATCCTTAAATTCTACGCGATCCATTGTCTTCACCTGATGAAGAGATTCGATAAAATTTTTTTTATCGGAATCATTCAATCCTTATAGAATTTAAAAATGATCCTTTTATATTTTAAAACAATATTTCATCATTATATTGGTATTATTTTACTAAAAAATAATACACGTCATCAGAATGTAACAAATTGAAACGAGTACGCTACTTTTTGGTGCCACTATTTTAGCGCGACATGAACACGGCAATGGTCGCGCTAAGACGCTAGCGCCAGAAAGTCCGGCTCCGACTTGAGACACTATCGAAACAATAGCGAAAAATCCCTCACAAATAGTTTGTTCATGAATTTTTATTGAAGAAACCGTCACAAACATGACAAAATGCTCAAGGACTAACACCCATAAAATCACACGTATGTTATGCAATTTTTTTTTCTGACCACAAAGTCGAATTTTCGATTGTGTAATAATTCGTTAATAACAAAAGACTCAAGATAATTCGATTCGGGGAACTCCATATTTTGAGTCAGTGGGTCAAAAAATATAGAATCCAGGAAACAAATTTATTCCACAGAAAATGTATGCAACTTTCTCACCTGCTTACGGACTATCAAACTGAAAGATTCTTTTTTCATCATTATAGTACAAAACCACATATAAGCAAATTTGAATATCAAGAAGGTACATTACTTAAATGTCATTTACACTCGCAAATATGCTTTGAACTTCGTGTTCATTTTCTGACCAATCGTTCATAAAAATTTCCCTTCATAGCGCCTATTTTTTAACGATGCCACCCATCGCAGACAGGGATAGGAAAATTGGGAATTTGGCGTTCCTGAATATTAAATTACATTCTTCTTTCGTAATCTAAGAAAAATAATTGGAGATCACAATTAAATGTCAAGTTGTATATCAGCAACCCATTAATCCTTTGAAATCTATAATTCTTCTAAATCGATTGGGAAATATATGAGTTTTATTAGCACTAATCGCAAATTACCAAAATATTCGAAGGAATTTTCAATGACCTCTACTAACTATCGGCGATAGAAATAATCTAATAAAATGCCATTGGAGAATACTTGACTAACCGGGAATTTGATTTCTCAGATTACAGATTATTAGATAATAAATATTCACAATACCGACTTACTGGAATGGGCAAGTAATTTCAAATTGTAGTTCTCCAAATTACATGGGTAATTTGGAATCTGACTTCAACGATTTTCCGATTAGCTAGATAATTCATTCGTTATTTTCCAATTACTTAATTGACGGGATGATTTACTTTAATATTTCCAAATTCCCTTCTGTAATTTGGAATTGGAATAATCACACAGAGAAAAAAAAAATGTAAATTCAAGATTTTTTTTCTGCATTCTCGAATCTGCAGTTTAAAACTTGCATCCGGCCAAAATCTAGAAAAAAAAAACAATTAAATTCAAAAAATGAATAAATGAAAGTAATGAAGCAAAAAATGATGGTCTCAAGGCAAAAATATTCTGGAATCTATTGAATTAGGGGATTAAGTTCCCCTCTTTAGGACATTTTCAAAATGAAAGACATTTTGGAAATTTTGAATTGAACCTTTAAAAAAAAGGAAAAAAATTGTTCTCAAAAGTTGGGCTCAGATGATTCAGAATCATCTGAAACGTGCAGATTCATTATCCCCTAAAGTGTACAATTCGAGTTGTGCCAAAAGGTCGTATAAACCTTTTTTTTGGTTTTCCCCAAAATTTGTGCCAAAAGGTCGTATAAACACTTTCCCAGGGGGCATGAAATCTCCACGTTTCAGATGTTTCTGAGTTATCTGAGCCTATCTTTTCGGAACCAAATTTTTCATTTTTCTACAAGGAATTTGAAAATTTTTGGAAAATCAAGCCAAAAGGTCGTATGAATTCTTTTTCAGGGAATATGAAATCTCCACGTGGAATAATAAATTTCCACGTTTTAGATATGTCTGGGTCATTTGAACCTAATTTTTCGGAACATAGTTTTTGGTCTGCTTAAAAACAATTAGAAGACTTTTTAAAAATTCGAGTCCGGGGATGGTATACATATGTTATGCCCCGAAAAGTGGAGCATAATTTTCCAATCATTCTGAAATATGGGCAAACGCAAGTAGCACATATTTCAGAATCAAAACATAGAGTTAAGAAATCATAAATTCATTGAGAATATACGTGCATTGTAAGACACGTATATTCAAAATAAAAAGTAAGCCAGTGGAACATGCATCAGCATTTCCACTGGGCTCATTCGCATGGTGCTATCATAACACCATGCAGATATACGGTGATGGCCAGAACGTCATGGCCTCTCGATGAAATAAATACTCGAGAAACCATTGTCTCGGGGCCAGCAACTTGACAACAGTCTTTATCACTGTTCACCTGATACCTTCGGTATCAGACTGAACACATTCAACTGTACTTCGCCAAATTAAGATTTAAATAAAGAGTATTATTTAGTATTTGTTCGCGGGTGCTACTTCCTGCAATATTACCGAACCTACCTCGGGACTACAACATTTTGGTGGCAGCGATGTTTATTTTTGGAAGAGGACGGAGGCCTGATCAACCACTGTCTTATCGCACAGCAACGAAGAAGGGATAATATTCGACAATCTTTCCACCCCAGGGAGGACTGGCCATTTCAACGTTTCTTCGAGGAATTTCATCGAGGGAGCGAGAAGATTACCTTATTGGTAAACCAGCAGAAGATAAGTCTATCCTATAGTACTTTCATTGTACCGTNCAGGGAGGACTGGCCATTTCAACGTTTTTTCGAGGAATTTCATCGAGGGAGCGAGAAGATTACCTTATTGGTAAACCAGCAGAAGATAAGTCTATCCTATAGTACTTTCATTGTACCGTCGGGAAAAGCAGAGTTTTTCCATTGTTTTGAGAAGATTTAGCTAAAACAATTTTTTGACAGTAGCGATGTCAACTTCAGGGAGAGCCAATGAGGGTCAGGAGGACTCTGAGTTCAACTCTCATACTTTGTCACCTCCTGGCGCAAGGAGAAACTTGTTTGAGTCCAGCGGGGAAGGGGGTAACATTAATAATGTTAATCTGCACCGGGAATTTGTTCACTCTGAACATTCGAGTATGCTCGCTGGGAATCGTCAGATCAACGTTGAAGCTGAAGTTCACCGGGAAAATAATGACGTGCTACCAGAGGGCATTCCTGAGAATAGACAGGGCCTGCAAAATGCGCCTGCTGCGGTCAACCCTTCGGTGAGTCAACGTCGTCCTGTGCATGTTATGCCACAGGTTAATTTGGATAATATTGAAACTTATCCAGAGAGTGAGGGGGAGGACCGTGATGAATACTCCACGCCATCTAATGTTATTGCTGGCGGGAGAGGTTTCAGGGCTAGTTCCACGCATCATGGAGACAATAGTCCTCAGCAACCAGGTTTGCAAAATAATTCTGCTTATGATCGCCTTTTAGGGAGAATTAAGACTCTCGAACAGGCAAGACTCAGATTCCAGAAGGAGATGGATATCGGGGAACTAAGGGTCATTGAAGAGAGACAACGCCGTGAGGAGGCCGAAAAACAAAGGAATGAGTACAGGGTACTCGTGGAAGATGCTTACGAGGAGCAGATGAATCAACGAAGCAGCAGTTCGCATTCGGATTTTTTGGATTAGAAGGGCGCACTCTATTTGATAAAGATGTTCACTGGAGACGGTCCAGACAAATTGGATTGTTTCTTAGATTCCATCGCCAGTGCTAGGAGATTAATTCGTCCAGGTTTGGAAAATCAACTTTTAGATGGAATTTTGGAGAGTAAATTAGAAGGTGCCGCGCATAAACAATTGAAACATTGCACGGTAAAAATACTCGAGCAGCTGAAAAGCGAATTGGAGTCACTTTTTGGGAAGACTCGGAATGTCGTCGGTCTGCAAGCTGAGTTCAGCAAATTACAACAACGCGAGAATGAGGACGTTGGAACATTCGTTCAGCGCACAGAGGAGGTTACGATGGATTATTTAAATGGTCTATTCGGTCTTCATCCAGAGCTCTCGCAGAAGGAGAAGGAGGCAGCTACGAAAGTCCTGGAAACTATGGCGAAATTGGTGTTCGAACAAGGATTACGGGGTCAACTGCAAATTCTGGTGAGAGCAAATCGTTATAAAATACTCCATGATTCTAGCACTGGTGCTGTGGATTTGGAAAAAAACTTGGTCATAGCAAGGGCAAGAGTGGGGTTAATTTTGGCCGAAATATGAATTCTACTGGAAGAGGGTCCTTCCATGAAAATTCCAATTCCATGGGTCGTCAGTCAAATGGAAGCTGTTTTTCTTGCGGTGAGACGGGTCATTTTGCGAAGAATTGAGGAAATTCGCAAGGAGAGCAACGAAAATCACTGCCAGTGGCTACGGAGCGTCGAAGTATCAATGCATTCGGCTCTGTTTGTCAACATTGTAAATATGCAGGTCACTATTATGCTGACTGTCACAAACTGAAAAGGAGACTGGGGATTCCAAAGACATCAGAAGTAAGTTTTGACATGTGGAAGCAACGTAATTCTGGCTCAAATAAACCGACGGCGGGAGGAAAAAATTCGCAAAATAATAAGGGGGCCAAGGATGAGAATGCAGAAGAAGAAAATAAGCCTCTCCCTCTGCCGGTCGGCGCTTATCAAATCATGATGGTGCACACCACGGAGGTAACCGGAGAAGGTGTCTCCAATAAGTGACGAATGATAGCTCTAGTTCAATTTTCGGAGATAAAGAGGCAAATTCTACTAGCTGCAGATGAATTAAAACAACCCACGTTGTTTTTAGCTGATTCCGGGGCAAGGGGATCCTTGATTAAAATTAATAAATTGGAGCAGAAATAATACCGGGACAGCAGCTGTTGAGAGGAATTTCTAATCGGGATGTTGCATCGCTAGGAGAGGTGATTCTTTATCTGCAAGTGGGTAGAGAAATTTTCGGACATAAGTTACAAGTTGTCTCGAAGAATTTCCCGTGTGTTGGGGGAATTCTAGGAGAGGCTTTTCTCGCATCTACAAGTTTAGAGGTGAGGACAATGCATAGGGAAGCATTGATAATAAACGATCATCGCTTCGATTTCATTGAGGACGAGGAAACTACAAGAATCAAAGGATACGGTAGCAAGGAAAAAACTCGGAGGGTCCACATCGATAGACGGTCTTTGTATTTGAGGGTGCACCGTCAACAAAGATGGCCACCATCGAGCTAACGACGGAGTCCACGTCACTTGATTCCAACGTGTCGACCGGGTTCAAGTGCCTTCGATTTTGCAAAACTCGCAAAATCAGCGGTTTCGATACTCATGCTAGGAAGCATGATGGCTCAAATACGGGGGGAGAAGGTGCATGCGATCGAAAAGTTCGTTCACACGCCTGGAATGTATTTTGAGCCAATGGAAAAATTGTATCTCACCACACAGGTTTGGTCCATAGCTGCGAGTACAGATGTGTCACCGTGTCTAGCGAGGGCTGACCAACTTCAAGAACATCTGATTCACACAAAGAGCTTTGTGCAAGAGCAGATCCATGGGGAACTAATTTCCGACGCATCGTGGACCAGTGGATCAATGATTTCGCGGAAACAAGAGACGTCATCACTGGATTATTGGGCTTAAACGACGCAAACTAAAAAAGTTGAGGCCTTATAGATGGTTTAGGTACTGTTGCCAAGTCGCTATTCAGGACTATGGACGCCCAGGACGCCCACGAAATATTTGAGAGGCTTGCGCACCTGGAAAATGGAGTTAAGGGGACTTTGGATAGTTCCAGGAAGCAACTGGCGATTGTCAACTCAACACTCTTCCAGTTGGGACACACGGAAGAAATCATCAAGGAAAATGAAAGTATTTTGCTAAAATCAATGCAGCAAATAAAGGAGAATTCTAGCTCACAAGCAGCTAGCTCATAAACAAAATATAGACGAACACCTATTAGTTCTAGAAGCCATCGACAGATGAGTAAGAGAAGATGCTGTGAAAATAAAGAAACTACTGACTGGCAAGGAATACTACGCAGGTGTCCCCCTCCGATTTCGATTAAACTTAAATATGTTATAGGGGACCCAAAACTAAGGAAGACGTATTTTTTTTAGCTGCCCATATTGGGTTTTAGGGGGTGAAAGTGCTCTCTGAAGTTGACCACCTCTCAGGGTCATTTTTCGATTGCACACATAGGGAAGCTTTTTGAACAACTCTTTCACAGTGTATCATGAAGGTCACAAGGAATGATAAAAATGCGAATTACAACCGTCTCCGGGGGGGGG
>NW_021680776.1:90470-106778 GCF_001412515.2 Diachasma alloeum
GAGAATTTTACGAAACACATTTCGTTCGAAAGCATGAGACAATTCAAAGCACATCCTGCGATTCTTTTCCCCAAATTAAAATTGAAAGTGAAATATTTTTTTTTTTATTATATACAAGTCTTCGATTTTTTGGTACATAAAAAAGATGAGTGACGAGTCTTTGGAAGTAACACTTGGAGGCTAAATAACCTTTCTGGGAGTTACTTTTAATCATATTAGTGAACAGAATTCATTTGAAGGAGTAAAGAATAATAAGAAATATCGAAATTTGAACCCATGAAAATGCACATTGCTAGTTATATATAAATTACAACCTTTTAATTATCCGTCTACTTGTATCACAGTACCATAGTCCGAACTAAATGGTAAGGATTGAATGAAGATCTGATAAGGAAAGGAAACAATGATGGTAGTAATCCCCAAATGATGGAATTCAGAATATACGTTGATATTATTATAGAAGCTCAGACCATTTATTCCTTCTAGTATTATGTTCTCGATCAGCATACTTTCTGTTGGGATCAATCTACAGTATAGATAGTATTACGGGACGTAATGCGTACAAAAATGATATTCTTCAAAAAAATGCAGCAAACAAAGTCATTTTTTGCACCATGAGCATCTGACTACTTCTATATTGGAACAGCCTTCAATATCACAGTGCGGATGAAATGATTGCCCGAATGCAAAATCGACAGGATTTTCGAATTCATCTGGTTTTTGCTTCCTGGTTTTTGCTTTGATGGAAGCATTGTAATCGTCAAAATTTAAGTTTCCAATTTTTTTTGTGGGGGTGACTAAATATGGTCTAATTAGTCGAAAAATGTGATTTCTAGACCATGTCCGTATGTATGTATGTGTGTATGTATGCATGTATGTATGTATGTATGTGATCGGTCTCTCGAAAGGTTTCATCGACGATTTCCCCATGACAAATGTATCGAATTCCATTTTTTTATACTAAATGTACACATTCATAAGCGCTATTTAATAACACCAATTGAAACTTGATCCATAATGTAGTTTTTTAAAGATTGATATTTTTTTGAAAATCGATTTTTCGACGATGGCTCAAAAATTTACCATTTTAATAGATTCAATAACGTATTAAAATATTCCTTTCAATGCCCTCTTCACCGAGTTCGAGTATCATGGGATCAGCATAATTCGTTCCTGAATTATTCAGTTATAGCGTCAAATAAATCGCAAAAAAATCATCAGTATTGGGGCTTGATTGGAGTATAATGACGGCTTGGTTGGGATTTAATCGGCATTTAGTTAGGATTTAATCGGGACTTAGTCGGGGCTGAATCAAGGCTTAGTCGGACTTTAATCGGAACTTAATCCCTTCAAGTTTTGGAGACTTGAAGTTTTGCACTCTGAGGTTTTGAAAATCAATTTTTCGCCGATAGCTCAGCTTCAGTTAGCTTCGCTCCCTGTTCGCTTCGCTCGCTCAACCCCCCGTGTGACTATTAGAAGATAAAATTGAAAGGAAAAAATCAAAGAAAATAACCAAATATTGTTGATGGTTTATATGTTGTTGGTACTCTATTGTTGTCCTTAGTGCTGCGTTCGTTAATTCCAATTATTCATCCTCTGATTCAACTATACATCTTACGGTCGGAGTTGGTCCGAGAAAACTGATCTGTTCTCCTCCATATACATGCTATTCAAATATAATTGGAGGATTACCAACAAAATTGTTTTCCATCCAATGTTCATATCGAGTTGATATCATAGGCACAGCATTTCTTATATGTATGAACTGTTTAATGATGTTAACAATTATTATATAGTTTGTTTCATTGCTTTCCATTTTCACTACCATTTTCACTAACTTGAGTCGGAGAATGCCATAAATGAGTCATTACTTCCACATCATAAATTTTAACCTTGAAATAATTTCTCTGTTGATCAGAATGTCCATTAAATAGAATGATCCCATTTACTGGTCTTCTATTCACCATTCTGAGTAGACGTAGTACCGTGACAGTTCCTGTTAAACTAATCAGATAATTTATTAATAATCCTTTCTATTTGATAAACCCATCCTAGAAAGTCTTTCATTTGATATACTTCCTAGGGACTCCTTCTTGAATGTTTGTAATTGTGCAAGGATATTCCAGCTGCAGGGCCATTCTCTCGTTTCGTTTACTATTAATTGGTCCTTGAAATGAATAATAGATCAAAGTGTCTACTCCAACTGTCAAAAATATTTCAAAACTAATTTTCCTTTGTTTAATATTGCTTCAATTCAATGTACGTTAATATATATATAAAGAAGAATGCTATAGGAATCAATACTATCGATATACAATCTACTCTATAACTCAGGAGACTCTCATTTTTTCGAAAGAAAAATTCCTTTGCTCTTTATATTTCTAGTAATTTGAAGGAAAATTTCATAAAAAAAAAAATGTTGCATAAAAAATCGATTCACCTTCAATTACCAAATCTTGCAAAATATTCTCTACATTCAATTCAACGTACAATTTAACTTCATTTAATTTTCCTTTATTTTTCATTTTTATCAATCAATTCAACCTAATTATAACTTATCACTGCTGTCGCATTATAACGACACAAAATGGAAATATCATATTGGTCGACAACGAAAAAAAAGACCTCTTCTGTGGTGGATTTAATTATCTCTAAAAAAATAATTGAAAATTCAAAACCCCCGACAGTGGCATTGTAAAATTGGAAAAGGAAGAAATAAAAATGATCAAGTAATAATAATAATTACGAATAGACACTGAGGTCGGGGGACACCGAATTCATAGAAATAATTTTTTATTAGGTGATTTTTAGGAAATCTCAGTGATTAATCGCAAAACGAGCTCCACTACAACGTTCCTTGTTGTTTTTTATATATTCTAAATAGAACAACGGATTTTTTAAACCCATTTCTGACATAGTTATGTTCTTGTAAAGGCGTCCGAGAATGAGGTTAGCTCATGTCAAAAGCATAGACCCCTTGGTGGCCACCGTCGGAGGTAAAAAAAGGTCTCTTGACATTTTTTGTTAACTCACTCCTCAACGGGAAAAATCAACAATAAACATAAGGAAATCCCATTTTTTAAAAATTCATTTTCATTAATCGATTAATTTATCAACGATTGATTTTAGGGAAAAGTAGAATCGATTCTCTCCAAAATTCAACAAAAAAACCCATCAAAAGCTGGAAAACTCCAATTACAAATCCCAAAAATCTCTCAATATTTTTTTATCATATAGAGAGATATATAGAGAGAAACGTGTTACTCTATTTTGCTTGCTCCAAACAAGATGGTTGTTTAAATAATTCCATATTTGTTGAAGATTATCTTAAAGATTTATCTTAATCATTTGGAGCCCTCAATCCATATTCTCTCTAAAAACTCAAACGGACAAATAATAGGAGATGATAGGTTCCGAGTCTACAATATTTTTCTCTTCCATCCTTCTCTTTCCAGTTTGACCAAAGGGTGATGTGGCATGTGAAGCGAACGGCAACTGAGATACATTACAATATTATTTGAAGAAAAATCATATTCAAGTAATGAATGTTTCCATTCTATTGCTATTACTTACGAAAAGTTTCCACATTATTCCACTATTTTACATAAATACATAAATGAGGGTTAACCTGATGTGATGAGTTAATTCCAAGAATCCTATTAGGTAATAAATCGTCAATGATTGTCCATTTATTTTCTTTCATTATTCATGCTGTATAATGTCCACTGCTATCCTTGGTGATAATTTCTGGATTGTGAAAGTTTACTATTCCCGCCGAAACGTATTTTTCATTGTTGACATTCAAAATCACAGGGAAATTATGTATAGGAACTCGAAGTTGATGATCTGATGGACAATTAATGAAGAGATGATTATTGAAATTGACACTTTTTATAGTACACTGTGGACACTGTGTATTTCGTTCTTCAAAAACTCCACATATTGTCATATCCATTATTTCCTCTAAGTGTTGATGATAAAGATGTCTATAATTATATATTGCTCCACTGTGCGGTTCAATCATAATCTTATTAATTGTTGTATTATGACATGAAGAACATTCTACTGTTAATGAGTAACTCGGATTTTGGTCGAAAATTATGGGGCACCATATCGATATTGATGTTAAAGCGTTCAAGATCGTCTGATGGTCTAGTACCAATTGTTTTTCAACAAAATACTCTTTAGAGAGAAAAATGTTCAATCGTGATTGTTCAATATATTCTTCGTCTACTGCATAGTTTTCGATAACATACTTGATTAAGTCAAATTCCCGAGTCTTTGAAAAAATAACATCATTATTGAAAATGTTCGACATCACACGCTGCAATTAGTATTTGAAGCATACTATCAAATCCACAAGTTTGTTGGAGATAAAGTGAAGTATTTCGGTGAAGGATTGGATCACATATATTACCATTCTTGAATATGTACTGTGACGTGTTATTTTCCGTCACAAATAGCATTGTTTGTTATTCGACCGTTTCGCGTGTGGGTTTCGAATTTAAAAATCACCAGACGGGAAGTCACTAACCGACAGCGGGAGTCACGAAAGAGATTAAGTATATTTTGTTAATTCTTTTGTTTTGTATCGTCTTCCGGATTGTTTGAATCGAATCTGGCGCCGACTTCGTGGGACTGAGGTGGCAATGTCTCCGGGAATCGTCGAGGGACTTCGGGATATTTCGAGTTCGTGATGAGAGCTTCATGGGTCTTCAGATTGCCAGAGGTCGCCAGCTCTCGGGCAACTCTAGGGGAAACATGACGTAGGAGCCCGGCTGGTTCAATGTGGAAGGGGAAGTGAAGTATTTCACCGAGATCAGAAGGAGGTTGAGTGAAATGGTCCTTTGGTGACAAAATGGTCAGGAGATTGATTTGAAAGGAGGTCAGAGGACATTTAGAGTTAATTGATACTCTGGGATAAATGGTTTTAACTAAATAACATCTAGTCATTGCGCATGCGCCGACGGACTTGGTTCGGCCATGTGAGCGATAGAGTCTAGTTGTCCGGAAACTGATTGGAGGAGTGAAGGGAAGGAGCAGCCAATGAGCGTCGTTACTGCGTTTTCACAGTCCAGCGTGGTGTCGCTGGGAAAACGAACCTCACTTCCCGTTTGGTGGTTCCAACACACGTTGTGTTTAAGCTATTTGTAAAATTAACTGCGTTAGTTCTGGAGTTCTGGGGAGCCTGAAGGCGATATAGAAGGAGAATAAGATCTGTGGAGGAAGCCTTGAGTGGATTCGTCTGCAGGAAGGTCCCGAGGACTCGGAATTGAGGAGTTTTTGAGACGTTTTCCGGAGGCATCGAGGTGGACTGCTGGGTGAGCGTGATGGCTACGACTCCGTATGACGCATCTTTGTAAATTTGTCGTGAGTAGGACTCTGGCCAATTTTAGAATTTTGAATAGATGCTCCGGGCATCTTAGTCCCGCAGGACTTCTAGAAGTTCGAGATAATTGCCGGATAGAGTCCTAGTCACTCTGATCAGTACTTAATTAGTGGGTCTTTTCGTCTCTCTCTCGTGCGTAATTGGAATCATTGTGTTTGATCATTCGATTTCGGTTGTTTCGCGACATTGATTCATGTCGTAGAGTCTCGGGCTCTCGGGTTTCATGTTGCGAGTAACTATTATTTCATGAATATTTTGGTTGTTAAAAATGAGTTAGTGTTGCGTCTAAATTAATCGGTGTTAGATGAACGCTCTCTCTGTCGGTGAATANTCTAAGTCATATTAAATATTGTGATTTTTCCCCCGCAATCTTGAGTTAATTTTATTTATTTAGTCAGGACTTAGTCATACTTTAACCTAAGCTTCACCAGTGACCTTCACGCCGTTCTTCGGTCGGAGCTAGCAGGAGACCGTTCGAAGCTTGGGATTATTTCGGAAATTTTGTTTTTGGTTATTCGTTTCATTCCAGTGGTCGCTCTGGTAATAACGACCTGGCGCTCGACTTATTTGCTGTTTCAGGGTGGTCGTACGTCGAAGGGCTACGTAGTGGATTGAGGGCTCCGTGAACCTCAGGAAATTACGTCACAGTATATATCCTGCACTTTAATAAGCCGTTGTGTTGTTGGGGAATTTATGGATGAGACAAATTTTTCGGTGAATATCCTTGATTTATCATTTTTTGGATTTGATGAAGAGTTTGCTATCTGAATTTCCTCTTCGATGGGAGGAGACATCTTTCTATTAATTGACAAATCATGTCCAAAATTTTCCTCGATAGGTGATGTGAGTCGACATGTAATGGATTCATCATCGCTTCTTTCATTCGATGTACATTGCATTCTCCGTATTTCCTCATGGATGGAACGAGACTCATCTTTAATGTTGTTATCTTCATTGTTCATAGGGAACGAATCGTATCGTGAATTCAATCCAATACATATCGGTTTATGGTCAGAAAAATAAGATTCATACACTCCACATAAATATTTAAAAATGTTGCCAATAAATATAACGTCTGTTTGGGTATTAAAATCAGTAGTGGATGCATGCATTTCTAAACCTCGTTTAAAATTGTCGGCATTTAAATATTCTTCGAATAAATGATTCGGTGCAAATATGTCCAAATTAAAATCCCCAATTATTATTTTCTGTGCATTAATATCCATGATTTCCATCATTGATTTCAATTCTTTGAAAAATATTACAGTCTTAAATGACGGAGATTTATAGCCTGTCAGTACCTGCACGTTATCAACTTGGAATAGAATCAAATCTAAATGAGATTTTTCAAGTTCTATTTTTCTATGGTCGATGATGGAGTAGTTAATCGTTGATTTTTCATTTCGAAAAATTAAAATGCCTTTTGAACACGATCTTACATGTGAATCCGTCCTAAATATAAGATGAAAATCTGTCAAATTGATATGGTCATTCAATTGGGTGAAAGATTCCGAAAAGATTAAGATATCTGCTTGTGTATACCATGGGTTACTCGCTATATATGGAAAATTTTTGTTGAATGATCGCAAATTATGATAAACAATCGTTAAATTATCAGTTTCTATGTGATTGACATAAGATAACTCCAATTTTCGTTGTTGTAATTTATGGTATTCTTGATGTAAAGCATCGTTTAGAGTTGGTGGATTTGGTGGTTTGAATTTCCTTAATATGTAGAGATCTTCCAATTTGCGAAACCTACTTATTTTTTTTTTTTTATGCTCATTTTATATCGCTTCGAGTCTGATGAGACTATATGGCGATTGATCAAGACTTTAAAAATGGTTAGATCTCACCATTCTACCCGGCCAGGAATCGAACCTGGAACCTATCCGTTGTGAGGCAACGGCCTTAACCACTACGCCAGGCCACCGGGCTGAATCCTACTTAAAGCCACATACAACAAAGATCTCTTTAAACTTCTGTGATTATATTGAGAACGTATATCAATACACAATTTGTGATATGTTTGTCCTTGACTCTTATGAATTGTCATAGCTTCTGCTGGAACGATTGGGAATTGTGTACGCATCACTTGATAATTTATGTTATTAATAGATAGTGTCATAGTTATTCTCGAAATAGGCACTAAATTCGATGATAGATGATGTTCCTTCATGTATTTCACGTATCGCTGTTTTTGTTTAATACCAACATTTGGATTATTGAAATCTAGCCATAAAACTGATGGCTCCATTGTTTTTTCATCAAATTGGATATGTTTCAGTGTTCCAATAGCACCGTTCACACGGCCGTCAATAACATTGATATGAGACGTAACCATATAAGTTATTCCCAATTTCAATGATATTGTAAAACGTAAAATTCTACATTCTTTGTTTGTAGTCGAATTTCCGAGCGACTTAATGACTTTTCTCTGTTGTGAAATGGCAATTTTTCCTGAAAAGTTGTGATACGCTTGAGCTCTATAACACTCTCCAGGGAAACTTTTGATTTTTTTTTCATTATATTTATCAACATATTTATTCTCATGATACAAATGAATAGCATTTTGGGGAACAATTTCTTCTCTAACTTCTCGACTTTTTATCAGAGCAACATCTGAGTCAGTCATTTTTCCCGATGCCAAATTATTCAATTCTATAATAAACTGTTTATCTTCCTTCTATCTCATTATTTCAGTAAGTTCGAAATATTTGAATTGTTCCCACAATGCTGTACCAGATAATATACTAAGTGAACTTGAATTAGAGGGACAAAAGATGGGTCTATCATTTACAGGTGGTAATTGATTCAAATCCCCCACCAATAACACAGAAATCCCACCGAAACTATCATTTGTTCCTAATATTTGTTGCAATCTACAATGTATTCATGCCAGTGTGGTGGCACCTACCATCGAAATCTCATCGATGATCAATAATTTCAATTCAACTAAATTCGAACGTATTGAATTCACTATATCTGTGGATAACTGCGACATTTGCCCCCCAAATTCTGTGAATGGTAGTGCAAAAGCTGTGTGTAAAGTTACACCTCCAATTAAATGTGAAGCTTTACCACAGTACGCATATAGTAATATTTTATGTAAATCATTTTTTTGACTTACAATTTCTTCAAAATGTAATGATAACATTTGATAGATTGTGTGTATAACTCGTGTTTTTCCTACTCCAGCAGAACCACTTAAAAATATTCGTAATGGCAGTTTATCAGATTCGAAGCAATGTAAAATGTGCATTACAATTTTTTGTTGTTTATGATTAAGGGTGGTCATCATGTCGAAAACTTTATCTCTACACACCATTTCAGGCTATGTTACACGTGTTTTATATTGTTTCGCCCTATCTTCCAAACCAGATTGATGAAATATATCTATTCTTTGCTCTGAAGGTAATTGATAATGATGTGAGTTAGGACTTTCCTCATTCTCAAGATTTTGGTTATCTAAAATAAATTCATTTAAAGCTTGATTCATAATTTCATCGCCTAAAATAGAAAATTTTTCTCTATTCTTTCTGATAATGGAATGATGTTGCATATAAACTTCCTTATGATTAACATTTTCAATTTGAGTATCTTCATTTCTCCAAGGGTAAAATAATAATAATTGTTCTCTATAATAATTAGATTCATCTTGTGATAACTTATATCTCACGAAACGAATAACTTTCATTTTTTCCGTTTCTTAAGAGATGCATGTGATTGATGATTTTCATGATCAGAATTTTCATCATTGTGATTATCACTATCACTATCTTCATTTGAGTGATGACCAAAATTGATATCATCATTATAATTCTTTTTTTTACTATCAGAATACAAAGCTACAAAATCTGCTAAACATACTTCATTTAATGTAGGTAGTCCCCTTCCGTATTTCTCAGAAATATTTACAGCAAAAATATCTGTGGAATCTTCATCCATAGAATTAAGTTCATTCAACCGTTTCAACATTCGCACTCTACTATTTTTAGGAGAAGTATTGATGAATTCAACATTACGACTTGAAGCACATAATGGTAACGACAGTATATGGTATACCGATTCTTGAGCAGACATCACATTACCATTGAGGAAAATATTTGCATATGTTCTAAATTTTTCACGAAGCGATTAATTATTATTCTTCCCTGGGAATTCAGGAGCCACGCTACAGCCACGGTATTTGCGTGGCTGTTGCGTAGCTATTAGGATTGTCATTTTCTGGGGCTAAAAAGGGGGAAATGATATCTGAAAACACAATAAAAGTGGATAGACGAATTATTAGTTTATATTTGCACTGTTTATAACATTGTTTCCTATCAATTGATTGAAATTAATGTGAGTGTATTGTGACGTAATTTCGAGAGGTTCACGGAACCCTCAATCCACTACGTAGCCCTTCGACGTACGACCACCCTGAAAGAGCAAATAAGTCGAGCGCCAAGTCGTTATTACCAGAAAGACCACTGGAATGAAATGAATAACCAAAAACAAAATTTCCGAAATAATCCCAAGCTTCGAAACGGTCTCCTGCTAGCTCCGACCGAAGAACGGCGTGAAGGTCACTGGTGAAGCTTAGGTTAAAGTATGACTAGGTCCTGACTAAATAAATAAAATTAACTCAAGATTGCGGGGGAAAAATCACAATATTTAATACGACTTAGATGACTCGATACAAATAAAATAACTCAATTTCTCTGGAAAACCCCCTTTGGTTGTTTCGATCGATCAACGATCATGAGGCTTCAATAGTACTGATTCTACACTTGTCCAAGGAATAAAAGATTCTGATAGGAAAATAGAGAAGCAGTCAATTTAGTCAAAAGAGATAGTGAAGAATAAACAAAGTCAAAGAGAAAAAAAAATAAAACCAGAATCAAAATATCGTCCACAATAATCATGTAGATTGAACAACACTGAACGATCGAAACCCAAGAATTCATCTACGTGACAAGTAACGCTGGCTGTCCGACACAAATACGAAAACTCGAGACAATGGGCCAGCGAAACGAAGCAAGGTCATGAGACACAAAAGACCTACGTTCAATGTCCTTCACTGACTATTCACCGACAGAGAGAGCGTTCATCTTACACTGAATAATTTAGACGCAACCCTAACTCCTTTTTAACAACCAAAATATTCATAAAATAATAGTTGCTCGCAACATGAAACCCGAGAGTCCGAGACTCTACGAAATGAAACACTGTCGCGAGACAACCGAAATCGAATGATCAAACACAATGATTCCAATTACGCACGAGAGAGAGACGAAAAGACCCACTAATTAAGTACTGATCAGAGTGACTAGGACTCTATCCGGCAATTATCTCGAAACTCTAGAAGTCCTACGGGACTAAGATGCACGGAGCATCTATTCAAAATTCTAAAATTGGCCAGAGTCCTACTCACGACAAATTTACAAAGATGCGTCATACGGAGTCGTAGCCATCACGCTCACCCAGCAGTCCACCTCGATGCCTCCGGAAAACGTCTCAAAAACTCCTCAATTCCGAGTCCTCGGAACCTTCCTCCAGACGAATCGACTCAAGGCTTCCTCCACAGGTCTTATTCTCCTTCTATATCGCCTTCAGGCTCCCCAGAACTCCAAAACTAACGCAATTAACTTTACAAATAGCTTAAACACAACGTGTGTTGGAACCACCAAACGGGAAGTGAGGTTCGTTTTCCCAGCGACACCACGCTGGACTGTGAAAACGCGATAACGACGCTCATTGGCTGCTCCTTCCCTTCACTCCTCCAATCAGTTTCTGGAAAACTAGACTCTGTCGCTCACATGGCCGAACCAAGTCCGTCGGCGCATACGCAGTGACTTCTCTAGACGTTATTTAGTTGAAATCATTTATCCCAGAGTATCAATTAACTGTAAATGTCCTCTGACTTCCTTTCAAATCAATCTCCTGACCATTTTGTCACCAAAGGACCATTTCACTCAACCTCCTTCTGATCTCGGTGAAATACTTCACTTCCCCTTCCACATTGAACCAGCCGGGCTCCTACATCACGTTTCCCCTAGAGTTGCCCGAGAGCTGGCGACCTCTGGCAATCCGAAGACCCATGAAGCTCCCATCACGAACTCGAAGTGTCCCGAAGTCCCTCGACGATTCCCGGAGACATTGCCACCTCAGTCCCACGATGTTGGCGCCAGATTCGATTCAAACAATCCGGAAGACGATACAAAACAAAAGAATTAACAAATATACTTAATCTCTCTCGTGACTCCCGCTGTCGGTTGGTGACTTCCCGTCTGGTGATTTTTAAATTCGAAACCCACACGCGAAATGGTCGAATAACAAACAATGCTATTCGTGACTGAAAATAACACGTCACAACTAACCCCTCCCAGACCGAACGCGATGGCTACCCTTTAGGACCTCAAAGCCATAACACACGAAATCAACTCACCAGATGAGACCCCAATCACCCCGATCAGCAAAAATCACACATGAAGTACCACAAAACAAAACAAAAGGAAATATTAAATCATCAGGCAAGGAGCTGTCAATGAAAAGGTCTGAAATGCTGAAATAAAAGGTCTAAAGGAATTAATCCACAAAACAAAAAAAAATCAATCAATTGATAACCACCATCGCTTTATTTTCTCAATCACTCGATGACAAGTTATCAAAAGGTCGCGGAACCGAATAGAACATTTTCCAAAAGCTACGAAACTAAATCTCAAAGATACAAAACCTAAATTAACCCGGGTCGCGAAACCCATCAAGCTCGAACTTATTCCTATTAAATTCAACAAACCGAGCTGCGAGACTCGATATCACAAATGTCTCCCCACAGTCATAAGTCACGTGACCCAAACGAACGTTACCGATAGCTAGTGTTTCCGATAGTTAGATCGGCGAGGCCATATAAACAGGCGGTCCATATACCACCTTGGAGCATCCAGAGAGAACTTATGAGGGTCACAGAAAGGACACTCATCCGCGATAACTCCCTGAGTCCCACAACCCCAGCAAACTGTCCCAATCGGAAGCGGACACGTCGAAATCGTATGCAAGGGATTCTTATAATTGTGGCACCCCGCCATGTCGAACACCATACCGAACGACGACGGAGTCTTGGCCAAAACCCGAGCCCAGTGCATCGTGTTTTCGAACGCCTCACGACGAGAAATCAACGGACATGGAGTGTACCTTGCCTCTCCCTCGGTCTGCGTACCGATCGAACGCGACGACATCACCTCCGAAACCCCCACAGCAGCATCTATCTCCGTGTTCACCCCGGCTTCACAGGTCGGTATCATTTCTGTGACCGTCTGGCACCTTCGGCACGAATACCAGGGCAAAGCNAACATCACCTTCGAAACCCCCACAGCAGCATCTATCTCCGTGTTCACCCCAGCTTCACAGGTCGGTATCATTTCTGTGACCGTCTGGCACCTCCGGCACGAATACCAGGGCAAAGCTATCGGCTCCATCGACACAGGAGGCAACACCGTAACCCGATCTTCGACCGCCGCAACAACCTCCTCAGGACTCGGCATGACGGCACGACTTGGGTGCCAACCATCCTCGAACACAATCGAGATCATCAGGGACTCCAACTCCTGTACCAGCACCTGCTGACGACTGCGATGAAGCGTCCTCCAAATCAGAACTACGTCTGACAGACGCAACCACTGGTTGACTGACATCCTGTCCCACATCATGACTGCAAACANCAACCCGATCTTCGACCGCTGCAACAACCTCTGCAGGACTCGACATGACTGCACCACTTGGGTGCCAACCATCCTCGAACACAATTGAGATCATCAGGGACTCCAACTCCTGTACCAGCACCTGCTGACGACTGCGATGAAGCGTCCTCCAAATCAGAACTACGTCTGACAGACGCAACCACTGGTTGACTGACATCCTGTCCCACATCATGACTGCAAACAAATTCAGAAACACACAAAATAAACGGACAAACGAAAACAACAAGAATCAGATCAAGTCTACAAAACACAACCGAAATCCAAAGTACATCAGAACGAATGAATCTCAAAGAACTCCCGACCTCCGAGATAGACCAAAATTACTCCTCATCCGACAGTTCCGCAACAGGCTCAGCGTTCGAACGAGCTTCCAGCAAGTCCTTGACGTGGTGACGACCTACAACCACACCATCTTCGTTCGAGATCTCATATATCAACGGAGAAACGACACGACTCACACGGTAGATCTCTGGCGAATACTTCCTAAAGAGCTTCGCAGCTTGACTTTTAGCAGCATTAGACAGCTGTCGAATCTTCCTTAGGACCTTATCACCAATCTCGAAACAAACATCACGATGATGAGTATTATATTACTTCGCCTGCCGTTCGAAAGCCCTATTCAAATTCTCAATGACTAAGTCATACAATTCTGCCATCCACTCCATTCTCTTAGCCCACCGCTTCGTATCTGGAACAACTGCACTCGGATCCTCTTCGGTTAACTTCTGAAAGAACAGAGATTTACGCGGCTGTCTCCCAAAATTCAAAAATGCAGGTGATAAATGCAACGAGCTATGACCAGCTGAATTGTACGCGAACCGAAACTCAGAAATGTGGAGATCCCACTCCCTATGATCTTGCTCGATNACAAAACGAAACTCAGAAATGTGGAGATCCCATTCCCTATGATCTTGCTCGATCAAAGAGATAATCATGCTCTTTAACACACGATTGACCCGTTCCACAGGGTTTGCCTGTGCATGATAAGGTGGAGTCGTCTCATGTCGAAGACCCAATGAGCTAGCCAGTTCTTTCATCTGCTTATTCGAGAACTCGGTACCATTATCAGTCAACAACACTTCTGGAGTACCGTAACGATGGACCACCAAATCCTCGAATTGCCCCAAAATTGTCGGTCCATCAGCCTTCCTGATAGCAACGACCTCAATCATCTTAGAGAAAATATCCTGAAAGACCAGCAAATACCTAAATCCACTCTTCGACGGAGGAAATGGACCCATAATGTCAGCAGCCACAAAAACCCAAGCCTCCTGCACACATCTCTGTCCCATCAGACAGCACGAAACTCTGCACATCCTCACTCATCCCAGGCCAGTAAAAAGACAACGCAACTCTAGCTAACGTCTTCTCTATTCCCAAATGACCTGCTGTAGATGGATTATGATGTTCACTCATAATTCCAGGACGGAAAGATCTTGGCGGAACCAACTTCCATGCATCACGATCTTCCGCAACAGTCGAAACCAGAACATTCGGACGGTACCGATACAGCAGGTCATCAATGACACACCAACCGGCCCATTTACCCGGACGCTTCTCGACATCAACCTTCCGACGAGAATACCAACCATCACTAACTTCAGCCGAAGATGTCAGACGCTTCACGGGTTCGTCCATCGAAGGATCGATAGCATTAACTTCGATCTCCTCGCGATCGGAACATTCGTCCTCGAACATCCACGACAACGCATCCGGCACATGATGTAACCCCCCCTTACGATGGATGATTTCATAGTCATATTCCTGTAAACTTAAAGCCCACCGAGACAATCTACCGACAGGATTCTTCAGATTATGGAGCCATCTCAAACTACTGTGGTCCGTAACCACCGTGAAATGAAACCCCTCCACATAACGGCGAAAATGCTCAACTGCCCAAACGACCGATAAACATTCTTTTTCTGACACCGTGTAATTCCTCTCGGCAGAATTTAACGTACGGCTTGCGAAACCTACAACATAATCTACTCCGTTGATCTTCTGTTGCAAAACTGCACCTAACCCAAAAGCACTCGCATCTGTATGCAGTTCAAACGGAGCAGAGAAATCTGGACAAGACAGAACCGGAGCAGTAGAAAGTGCAGTCTTCAAATTATCAAAAGCACGTTGCTGCTCAACTCCCCACCGCCAGACGATAGCTTTACGAAGTAAACGCGTCAGTGGCTCTGCCAACGTCGAGTAGTCTTTAACAAATCTCCGATACCACGCGGACATTCCAAGAAACCTACGCAACTGCCGAACATTCCTCGGTACCGGATATTCCAAAATCGGAGCTACCTTCGAAGGATCTAAGTGCAATCCATCCGCGTCCACAATGAAACCCAGATACTGCACCCGAGAACTACAGAACACACATTTGTCAGGATTCAACTCTAACCTCGCATCCCGCAAACGCGTCAGAACCTTCTCCAGTACTACCATATGTTCCTCGAACGTTTCAGTCGTAACGATAATGTCATCCAAATAGGCAAATGCATGCGGCTCCAAGTCCGGCGTAACAATTCCATCGACAAGACGTTGGAACGTAGCCGGAGCATTGGTCAAACCGAATGGCATGCCCACATACTGAAACAATCCGAGTCCTGGAACAGCAAAAGCTGTAAACTCACGAGCTCGCTCACTCAACGGAACCTGATGGTAAGCCTTCTTCAAGTCCAACGTAGTGATATATCGAGCCGAACGTAACTTATCCAAAATCGAAGTGAGATTCGCAATCATATACGCGTCTTTCTTAGTAATCTTATTCAATTTGCGAAAATCTACACACATCCGGACCTTAGTAGGCTGCTTGACCATGACGACAGGGTTAGTCCACGGGCTATTCGACTTCTCGATAATACCTGCCTCAAGCAATTCCTTAACCTGCCTTTTCATTTCCTCAAGAATCGGCGGCGAAACCGGATAAATTCTCTGACGTATCGGTGTGTGATCGCTTGGCCCTACAATATCATGCACTGCTAACGGAGTAAAATCCGACTTCCCAACTCTCTGATAACGCAGTCGCGATACTAATGCCTCAATACAGTCGCGCTCTTCCTCAGAAGTCTCTTGCAACCCTGCGATCTCATGCGGAACTCCAATGTCTCGAGACTCAAATGGAAATTTCACTTCCTGACTAGCTAACCACCACTCGTCAGTGCTGGCGTCGACCACTAG